>NC_083346.1:89510716-89810716 GCF_019175385.1 Lycium barbarum | reverse complement strand
AATGGCGTCAGTACGAGCAATGTACTGAGTATGGAAAGCGTGGATAATATCATGATAAGAGCATTAGGGATAGCATAAGATAAAACAGTCGTTCATTTCTCATAATACTTTTTAAACATTTGTCATACGTACTTACCCCTTTATTCTCCTAGAGATACACTTGTTACATCCACTTGCTTACATATACAATAATTTACAATGCAGTACAGCCATGTACCCGGCAATATAGGCTCGGTATCACCCGTACTCGGCCCTCCCGGGACTCGATAGTATCCGGACTCGGCCCTCCCGGGACTCTATGCTATCCATACTCGGTCCTTCCGGGACTCGATGCTATCCGTACTCGACCCTCCCGGGACTTGATGCTATCCATACTTGGCCCTTTCGGGACTCGATGCTATCCGTACTCGGCCCTTCCGAGACTCGATGCTATCCGTACTCGGCCCTTCCGGGACTCGATGCTATCCGTACTCGGCCTTTCCGGGACTCGATGTTATTCGTACTCGGCAGTGGGAATGCTATGCATACATACATACATATACATAAAAATACATAAGTGAAATTAACATCATCCTTAGCATTACCATACATCTATCATTAAAGCATACATTAGAACATTGAAGGCAACTATGGCGATGTCGGGGTGACATGAGGTCATGAACCCCCGATTACATTCTGGAGTGGTCATAATCATTATGTCTCACCTTGAAGGGACTAACATTTTAAGGTGAGTGTACATAAGAAAAGCATCCATGGAATCATATTTAGGATCATTAATCTTATGGACATCGTATGTTACTCTAGGATTCTTTATACTTAAATTCATCATCATCATTATCTTGCTCGTATCGTATCTCTTTTCTTTATCTCATACATATATAACTCGTTACGGTCATGGACTCATAGTTCCTTTATTTAGGAAGATTACGGAAAATTAGGAAGATTCATATCATAGGAGTCATGCCTTAGAAATAAGGGACTAGCCTTACATACCTCTTTCGTTTAGCATTCTATCGTTGGATCGTTCTTCTTCGTTGCTCGCGTTTCTACCTTCAAGAAAGTTCGTATTAACATTAGCTAATCGATTACAAGAACATGCTTACTAAAGCTAGAGAAAATTGGGCAGCATTTCCTTTGTTTATATAACTTTTCCCATATACCATATCAACTCCCAACCATCCATAACAACATTCCCAATATTATACGCAACAATCATCATTCGTCTACATTATCCACATTTCACAATTTCACTTCAGTTCCTCCATCATCATGGTCATAATTCTCTACTACGTTTTCTTGCATATAATGTTCACCCTATGTTCTTAATATCATTTATAGCATAATAATAATCACAATATATCAAGAGTCATGACTCATCCCAAGCTACTACTCAAAATCTCGTTATTCTCATCTTTATAACCCATTTTCTATCTCCTTTCATAATCTAAGTCTTTCAACCTTTCAATAACTTAAACAACATAGAATGACCATAAAACTTACCTTAGATAGTGTAGGAATAAGCCTTGAGTGGAAATATTTCTCTTGCACCAAAACCCTAGTTCACTTCCATTGGAATTTCTTGGCTTAGATGAACTCTAATGAGTTTCTTACACTTGATGCTCTTGGATTTATGATATGAGCCTTTGATTTGTGTTGATGAAATATTTAGAACCCTCTAGAAGTCTTGAGAGAGACGGAGAAGTGGAAAGAATGAGAAAATAAAAGTGGGAACATGTATTTATACTTGCAACTTAATCAGCCTGTTGGGCATTATACAGACCACTTATACGGTCCGTATAACATTGTACGGTCCGTATAAGTGTCCGTGGTTGGCCATCAGGGAAACAACATTTCTGCTGGGTGTTATACGGACCCCTATACGGTCCGTATAATGTTATACGGACCGTATAAGTTGGTCGCATAACCCCATTTCCCTGAAATGATCTCCGTCGTTCGTTTGATCTCCAATCCTTATGGAACCTTCTTGACACTTGTTTAACATTTCATTACCAATCTAAGAGGCGTTATAACTTTTCTCCAAAACGTCATTAAGTCATCACTCACTTGGTACTCGTAAATCCTTTTCGATACATAACGTATACGTTGCGTTCCTTAACAACTTCCGTCTCCTACCTCACATGTCTTTGAAATCTCCTTTAGGATCATCAAATGTTATTTCTTACTTATCAAAACATCGTATATGTTGTGCCCTTCGTTAGTTTATCCACTGTACGTTAACGGGAAATTTTCGAGGTGTAACATTCTCCCCCCTCCCCCCCTCTTTTGGAACATTCGTCCTCGAATGTTAAGCACTCGGTTATTCTACGAAAATTTTGCCAGAGTTTCCCCTGTAATATGGCACTACCATCCTGTCACAACAGCCCATAATAACATTGCCTCACAGGTCTATAGCACAATAGCAATATAAGTTGGCCACACACGACCCATATGCATAAAAATAAAAACATACATACTCATAATCCTGATGTTTCATCGTGGATCTCTTCTGGGGGCTGAAATAAGTGAGGGTATTTGGACTTTATACACTCTTCTGCTTCCCAAGTCATTTCCTCTCGGTTGTTATTCCGCCATAAGACTTTACTTGAGGCTACTTCCTTATTTCGAAGTCTTCGTACCTGCCTGTCTAATATGGCAATAGGCACTTCTTCACAGACTAACTTTTCTGTCACTTGAACATCATCTATTGGAACAATCCTCATAGGATCTCCACCACACTTGCGGAGCATTGAGACATGGAAAACTGGGTGGACTAATTCAAGTTCTAGAGGCAAGTCCAATTCATAAGCTACTTGACCCACCTTGTGGATAATCTTATAGGGTCCAATGTATCGAGGACTTAACTTTCCTTTCTTACCATATCTCATCACTTCTTTCATTGACGACATCTATAAAAATACCCAGTCATCAACTTGAAATTCTAAGTCTCGCCGGCGGTTGTCCGCATAAGATTTTTGGCGACCTTGGGCTGTCAATAATCGATCTCGGATCACCTTGACTTTTTCTATTGCTTGTTGAATTAACTCAGGGCCTATTAGTTGTACTTCTCCTATTTCTCGTAATGTATCGGTCTTTAGGCACTGGTAGAGAACCAAGCACTTTGACAAATTTTCATAGGTAGCTTATATGATTCCTTACACTGCCATGCCTATTTCAGCTCTAAATCGATCCTCATCCTTGAACAGTCCCGCGGAATTGTCTCACACAAGTTTACTCCTTATTTCCTTCTTCATTCCCGCTGCTCGCTTCCAGTTTCTCGTCTAAATCTATCTTACTACATTTACTGCGCTATGCGGCCTTATTTTTCCTTGCGTTTGAGTACCTTAAGCTTGAAACTCTCGCACAATCCATCAACTTTTTCTTCTAAATGACCATACATATCTTTTCCTTTTGAATGTAGGTTGATACCATCTAGTATTTACATGCTTTTAGATAATTCATTTCCATTTCATCCCTCTCTTATTACTAGCGCCGCACCTTTCCATTGGCAAAGGCATTACTAAATTCTAAGTCAAGCACTCCGCCTTTAAGGCTTTCACTGTACAATGCTTCCTTATTATATGGAGAGACCAGTTTATTCCTGTCTACCTTGCGCTTGAGTTGAAGCCACGATACTCACGCGATGTATCTCCTTGGGATTAATACTACTCTTATGTCATATGCACATCTGTTAACTCTACCCCGTAATTTATTATTGTACGAATGCCATGTTGGATTCTCCGCCCGTCTGACGTTCTACGGCCCATATCTTGTGTTATCTCATTCTTACGCCTTCGGCGATCACATTGCCTCGGATAGTCAGAGGCTACTTCTTTGAGGGTCTCTGTTAGTTATCCGCTTATTGCCACCACTATCAACTATAAGGGGATTGCCTTTAGTCCTATATTTCTTTCATTACTTCTATCAACACCCATAGACCATCTTGTATGCTCGCCATTTCCACTAATATAACTCATATTCACTCTATACTCTTTATACCGTATCATCCTCAACTTAGCCTCTCTTAACTCACCTTTTCCTCAGAAATCTTTCTTTAAGACTTTCACTGCATAACTCACTGAGGACGCGACTCCATTTGTTGGTGTCTTGACATATATAAAGTTAGTTCATTGATCATTCAAAATCAAACCTTGTTTCTTCTTTTGTCTTAATTCTCATCCTTTTTCTCAAACGAGTTCATTCATAGGATAATAGTCCTAAACATTGATTATCATTCACTCCCCTTTATAAAGTTGCAACTTAAGATTCAACGTCGCTCTTCACATAATCTCCTCTAATCAATTCACACCGCCATAGAAGTACTATCCTCCACTACCTCAACATATTAATGGCAGGGTAATACATGGCCCTTTTAGAATTCTCCGAAAATATGTTGTGTAAAGTCGCCCTCCATATATAAGATATCTTACTCGATAGTTGGTTCCATACCTCTGGTCATAATTTAATTAGCCACACCGCTCTCACGGCTTGATTAAAAGTTTCAATCGCTTCACGACACCTACTAACATTTCCTCGTAGTATTAGGGGATCCGCAGGTTTTGATTCTCTTCCATCCTCCGCTTATCGAGTTACTGCTCTAGTGGGCTTCCCTCCTATTGCCTCACTCCTACCCTTCCTTCCTTTTTTCTAACACTTCTACCACGTACATCACATATGTTGGGCGTTCATCACTTGTCATCCTTTTGTTTTGCCCATCACTTTTATCTTATTTTCGCTTTTCCTCATATCTATAATAGCAATCCCTGCCGTAATATCATCCGAACAGATTCTTGGAGGTATAACTTAAACTATAACACAGAACACAACCGCGATCACAAGGTCAACCGGTTACTAGGCAAAGCGTTTTTGTGAACACATCTCTTCTAGTCTCTTTTCTCAAAGTATCACCAAGGTCATCAAAGTTATCTTATAGTGACATGAAAGTCTCTCCCACTCTATTCCTTAGGAGAAGCATAGCTTAATAATCTGATTCGGAGCATCGTGCATCGGCTTACACACACACATCAAGTTTATCTCATAACTTAATGCTTCCCAAATGCGAAGGGAACTAGCCAAACTTTCTAACTTACAACTTCTTCTGGAGTGCTTATCCCTTTAATTCTCCTTAGAGTATAAAAATTCTTTCTACTTCAAGCACACCATTCCCCCTTCCCATATTCTTTATTCCATCCTAACCTATTATCCTTTCCTTAATATAATACATACTTGCTATGTTTATCCCATATTTTGGTCACTAGCTCCGTCCTTCATCACTCGTTGCTGGCCTTCTTTTCTTTTCACGGCAATTCTGTCTACATTTCCCGCAATTTCCTTTAGATTCTTGGGAGAATTTCGGCAGAGTTTCCCTTGTAAACATAACAATCCCAAACCTGCACATAGCCCAGAAAACGCATCCGATGCCTCAATAGGACATATATCGGGGCACACATAATATGCAACTCAACAACACAAGATCACTTACCATTAAAGGATATAAATAATAGAGCTTGTCTCATAAGTTGTGCCTGCATACTCGGTCTAGAATTCTAATATATATACATACACATATTATTTATGTTCACTCACTGTCAATCAACTTACTTGTAAATCACGATTCTAGCTATCACTAGGTCCCTAACAATTATAGTCATCTCAAATTGTTGGGTTGGCTCAGATTTTTCACCTCAACACAATCATCCCATCAGGAGTAATATATAACAGTGTAGGACCCGAGTCAATCGATGCATACATATCATAAGAGATTACTGACAATGTACCTGGGACATTATCAGAGGGATACTCAAGATCCTGTCGCCCAGCTATTGCATGGGTATGGCGCTCGGATCCACTCGGACTAGGCACTTCTCTTTGATTTCTATCACAACGTGCTACTACTTGTGGCCTCCGCCTAGGAGGGCGTACTGATGATGAAGATCCAGCTACCACTCCCGTAGACCGAACTTTATCTTTACCACGTAGCGATGAACAATCGCGCCTGATATGGCCTGGCCGAGCACATGCATAACAAACATCCGAACCCAAGCGGCACGGTCCAGAATGTAACTTTTTGCATTGACTACATCGTGGTACGGGTAATATCATCTGGCTTGAATCACCCCTAACCCGAGAATTGGGAACTCTGAGACTCTGGGGCGGCCTAGAATATGTGGATCCCTCAAACCTGGGTCCAAGGAACTGTGGAGGAGCGCTAGTTGTTGAACGAACTGAGTGCCTGGAGAATTGTTGTCTCGGAGCGTCCCTAAACTCCTGATCAAACCCTGGAGAATTAACTCTCTTTCTCAGACCCCTGTTACCGTGGCCCACATCCTGCCGCTGAGCTTGAGCAGCTACTAATTGAGTCAGTAAAAGAATGGTCTGTCTCATCTCTTGGCCCGAGGCATCTGAAGGAGGGACTGGGGGTGCGGGAGCTAAAGTTGAGACTCCCCTCTGATCCTCTAAAGTGGGTGAGGTACGGGAAAATCGAGATAAGACCTTATTTTAGGGTTCACTCTCCTCCATGTCCGTAGATTGCCCCCGTTCAAGCCCTTCTGCAATCACTGCCTTGCCCTTCTGGGCTGCAGTAGCTTTTCCTTTCATCAACATTGCTGAAATCATAAAAGCACCATCAGGGAGGGGAAAATCTTATAGCATAGCTCTATAGCACGATCTAGTAAGAAGAAGAATGGTCATGTTTCCTAAATGCCCTGTAGCCTCATGTTTATTAGATGTGGCGCGCAACACACCATAAATAAGACTCTACTAGACACGGCTCATAGACACTTCCTAGGACTGAACTACTCTGATACCACTTTTGTCACGACCCAGCTAGGGCCATGACGGGTTCCCATGGCTACCACCGAGCACCACTCATTCTATTACTCATTCTGCCTACAGTCGTATTTCTTAAGCTTATAATCGTAGGAAAACCATTTTTCATTTGAAACATAATTACCTTTATATACATAAGCCATTCGGCTATCAAAATAATATACATACAATAAGAACATCGTGAGACCATACTACCCACACATACGTATCTACGAGCCTCTACTAGAGTACTAGACATATGGACGGGACAGGACCCCGTCGTGCCCAATGCATATATGTACACAAAATAATAAATCAATGGAACATCCGGAATAATGGAGTGCCCTCAAAGTCTGCTAGTAGCTCCTACGAATCTGTGTCGCCTCCCTGTCTACCTGTGGGCATGAACACAGCGTCCAAAGAAAACGGACGTCAGTGCGAGCAATGTACTGAGTATGTAAAGAGTGGATAATATCATGATAAGAGCATGAGGGCTAGCATAAGATAAAAGAACCGTTCATTTCTGATAATACTTTTTAAACATTCGTCATACGTACTTACCCCTTTATTCTCCTAGAGATACACTTGTTACATCCACATGCTTACATATACAATAATTTACAATGCAGTACAGCCACGTACCCGGCCATATAGGCTCGGTATCACCCGTACTCGGCCCTCCCGGGACTCGATGGTATCCGTACTCGGCCCTCCCAGGACCTGATGCTATCCGTACTCGGCCCTTCCGGGACTCGATGCTATCCGTACTCGGCTCTCTCGGGACTCGATGCTATCCGTACTCGGCCCTTTCGGGACCCGATACTATCTGTACAAGGCAGCGGGAATGCTATGCATACATACATACATATACATAAAAATACATAAGTGAAATCAACATCATCCTTAGTATTACCATACATCTATCATTAAAGCATACATTAGAACATTGAAGGCAACTATGGCGATGTCGGGGTGACATGAGGTCATGAACCCCCGATTACATTCTGGAGTGGTCATAATCATTATGTCTCACCTTGAAGGGACTAACATTTTAAGGTGAGTGTACATAAGAAAAGCATCCATGGAATCATATTTAGGATCATTAACCTTATGGACATCGTATGTTACTCTAGGATTCTTTATACTTAAATTCATCATCATCATTATCTTGCTCGTATCGTATCTCTTTTCTTTATCTCATACATATATAAATCGTTACGGTCATGGACTCATAGTTCCTTTATTTAGGAAGATTACGGAAAATTAGGAAGATTCATATCATAGGAGTCATGCCTTAGAAAGAAGGGACTAGCTTTACATACCTTTTTCGTTTAGCATTCTATCATTTGATCGTTCTTCTTCGTTGCTCGCGTTTCTACCTTCAAGAAAGTTCGTATTAACATTAGCTAATTGATTACAAGAACATGCTTACTAAAGCTAGAGAAAATTGGGCAGCATTTCCTTTGTTTATATAACTTTTCCCATATACCATATCAACTCCCAACCATCCATAACAACATTCCCAATATTTTACGCAACAATCATCATTCATCTACATTATCCACATTTCACAATTTCACTTCAATTCCTCCATAATCATGGTCATAATTATCTACTACGTTTTCTTGCATATAATGTTTACCCCATGTTCTTAATATCATTTATAGCATAATCATAATCACAATATATCAAGAGTCATGACTCATCCCAAGCTACTACTCAAAATCTCGTTATTCTCATCTTTATAACCCATTTTATATCTCCTTTCATAATCTAAGTCTTTCAACCTTTCAAAAACTTAAACAACATAGAATGACCATAAAACTTACCTTAGATAGTGTAGGAATAAGCCTTGAGTGGAAATATTTCTCTTGCACCAAAACCCTAGTTCACTTCCGTTGGAATTTCTTGGCTTAGATGAACTCTAATGAGTTTCTTACACTTGATTCTCTTGGATTTATGATATGAACCTTTGATTTGTCTTGAATTTGTGTTGATGAAATATTTAGAACCCTCTAGAAGTCTTGAGAGAGATGGAGAAGTGGAAAGAATGAGAAAATAAAAGTGGGAACATGTATTTATACTTGCAACTTAATCAGCCCGTCGGGCATTATATGGACCACTTATAGAGTCCGTATAACATTGTACGGTCCGTATAAGTGTCCGTGGTTGGCCATCAGGGAAACAACATTTCTGTTGGGTGTGATACGGACCCCTATACGGTCCGTATAATGTTATACGGACCGTATAAGTTGGTCGTATAACCCCATTTCCCTGAAATGATCTCCGTCGTTCGTTTGATCTCCAATCCTTATGGAACCTTCTTGACACTTGCTTAACACTTCATTACCAATCTAAGGGGCGTTATAACTCTTCTCCAAAATGTCATTAAGTCATCACTAACTTGGTACTCGTAAATCCTTTTCGATACATAACGTATACATTGCTTTCCTTAACAACTTCCGTCTCCTACCTCACATGTCTTTGAAATCTCCTTTAGGATCATCAATGTTATTTATTACTTATCAAAACATCGTATACATTGTGCCCTTCGTTAGTCTATCCATTGTACGTTAACGGGAAATTTTCGAGGTGTAACATTAACCAACCATCCAAACCATTATCAAATTACTTAGCCAATTTTAAAGCATTCAAGGATATCACAAGTATACATATCTCCAAAAGTCTAGTCATGCCATAATTAAATAAAATCTGCGGAAGTCTAAACTATTACAATCCAAAATCCGAAAGTCATTGTACAAGGATTCTAAGATAGCTGTCTAAGAAAAAAACACTGTCTAAAAATAACATAAATGTCTGAAATGAAATAGACATCTAAAATAGGAATGATCTTCAGGTGGCCTGGCATGGATAATAGCTCACCCTTGAATCTGTCGGAAACTGGCCTCAAGCTAAATATGAGGTCTCGTAGAAATCTCTGGATCACAATTTGCACTCAAAAGAATGCAGCAAGGTAGTATCATTACAAACACTATATGCCGGTAGATATCATAGGCCGACTAAGATTAGTATCATGCATACAATCACAAAATCAATAAAATAGACAGATAGGTACAACATCACATAACCACACAAAATCATCAACAAGAATCATCCAACGCCGAAGTATCCGCCAACACAGGGATAAGATAAATCCACACAAATAGAAATCAATAAGAGTAACTCAACCCACGTAATCATCAAACACAATCGTAAAACATAAATTATCTCAACTCTGTCACATATCCGTACAAACATGCTAAATAGTAGTGTTTGACCCATTAGCCATGACCTGCAGGGGACCCATGGTGTCCATGTACCCTCACTCTGGAATCTTACCTCGGATCACAAGCCTTTAACTTAGGCCACATCCTTACCCCCTGTCAAATGTGCCTTTTCATGTTTATATATCTTTCTCATCACAATGTATTTCCGTTTCAAAATCAATAAGGAACGTGAACAATCAAGAATCAATATTAGGGAACACAAGTCACCATATCACAAGTCACATCAAGACTCAAAAATCAATTCATCAATAATCATGAATAAGGGATTACTCCAATCAGTAAGAAGAGTATATATGAACTCTTTCTTTATCATTTCATATCAATTCATCATATTAATCAATCTATATCAAACTGTAGGAATTATCAACCACACTTTATGTCTGAAGCCCTAATCATGATTCTTCTATCAATTTCGTATCACATATAATTAACTAATCAAAGTCTATGATGTTCGGCCAAAAATACATATATTTAGTCATTGTTGCCTCACATTTTAATATTTTAATCGTCTTTTGAGTAGTACTATATTAATTTGTGCTTACTATTATATTTTATCATGTAGGAATAAAGAATTGAAGAGATTGGGGCAAAATTGAAGGAAAATTGGGTGAAATAAAGAGAGCAAAAAGAAACAACTGAAAATAAGACAACAAAACCAAAGTGAGATGAGTTACCTGGCAGCAAGAAGGCAGCAAAATGGAGTGATGACAAGAGATTTCTTTTATTTTTAGTTTATAAATATAAATTGGGATTTTATTTCTTGTTTGATAATTAGAATTAGTTTAATTTAGTAAATAGTTAATCATAAGTATTTGTGAGTACGATATCTAGACTTAAAAATCCTATATTACTTGTACGACCACGTATACTTGCGTGTGCGTTTCGGAGCAACAAGTTTTTGGCGCCATTGCCGGGGACTTAGAAATTAACTCTTTTTCTAGATTAGACTTTTCTTTTGTCTATTCAAGTTTTTTTTTAATTATTATTATTATTATTATTATTATTATTATTATTAATTTAATATTTTGGTTTGCTTTCTTGACATGGCATCTTGGAGTAAAAATTGGTCGAATATTGGTTCCTATTTCTGTGATCCGTGTCTAATTTGTGGAGAACCCAACTTGTGGCAACACTGTCAAAATATTTCTGAGAATGGGTTGTGTGTACCTTCCCAATATTTTGAGTGGAATATTTGTAATATATGTGGTGGTCAAGACAGTCATTGGAATGGTTGTCCTAACCCTTACTCCCCATCCCCGAGCCCCTATTATGATTCTCCTGTTATTTGTGATGTTGATAGGAGTAACGAAGTGGAGGATGCGGAATGTCTTGCTCGGGTTAGCGATATGATGAAACAAATAGGGGAGCAAATGATGGAGCATGATGCATTAATGAGTGAGCAAAACACAGAAATGTGGAAAGCCATAGAGAGGATTCGTGCCAAACTCACAGAGATGCAGGCCGAGGCTGAAACTTGTAATGATCTACAAGTTACAGGCTTAGCCAATACTAAAGAAGAACCTCAAACAGAAGAAGAGAGTGAGTTCCCGCAAGTAGATAGCTTTGAAGAAGCAGAGATAGTGAGCCAATCTTGGCTAACGGAACAAGCTCAACACATGAAATTTCATGGGTTTCTCCGTGATGGTTTTACAAACATGGCTACACAACTGATAGAGGGAAGAACTGAGTTCAGACAAGAGATAGACCAATTTGGCTCAGATATCTATGACCTGTAGGCTCAATTGAATAAAAAGGTTGAGGCGTCTGATGCCCAAACACCAATTGTTGTGGATACAGGCCAACTCGTGGGGCAAATAGAGGAATTCCAACCATTCGATTAGATCTTTGTTGATGATGTCATTGTTGAGGAAGTGTACAAGAGTGAGGATGTAAAAAATAATGCAGTTTTAGAGTTGGGGCGTGTTGGTCCTCATTCTAAACATTTTTCTACATTATGTTTGGTTGACGACATGAAAATCGAGCCCTCCACGCCGATGAAGAATTGTATAGATGAGGAACAAGAGCCTTACATCCTGAAATTTGCCACACCGAAAAGGAAAAACGACATTCCTCACTTTAGGGTCAAGAAGTGCAAGATGCGACACCTATTGCTTGGTTCCTTTATTTTCACACCACCGCCCCAAAAACATGATAGAAAATTTGATGCAAAATTTGGGGTATAATTCATAAGTTCGAGGTGGAGGAAAAAGTTGATTCACGTCGTGCCACGACATTAACTAAGGCGCTTGTTGGGATGCAACCCAACTTGTATTTTTAATTTTTTAAAATTTTATTTTTATAGTGTTACGTTTGTTTTGTTTTATTTGTTTTAATTCTGAGTACCCGAAGTTGAAGCTGAGGAGCATGCCAGAGTTTTAAGTGTGGGGTCTTCCCGACCCTTGATGTTGAGGATTATGTTGCTAGCTAGGCCCTAAGGGGTCTCAGGGAGTATTTCTCACCCTTGTTTTAATTTTTCTCTACTATACATGCATCGAGGGCAATGCATATTTTTAAGTGTGGGGTGGTTACTTCTGATTTTTTAGGTCAAGGATGATTATGCCATAGAATTTTTTTCTTAGCCTTATATATATGTATAAAACAGAAAACTAATAAAAATTCAAAAAGATAATTTTTCTTTGTTTGTTCTTTTATTTTTCTTTAATATCTTCTTTTTCTCTTTTAGTGGCATAGATCATCCACCCCTTGGGTTTCTTATGGACTTGGTTCTTTCCTGAGGGGAGGCCTTTGAACTGGGTAATTTTTTTATTTTTAGGATTTTTTTTAGGAATAGTAAAGGAGAGAGAAGAAAGACCCTTTTTGACTTGTTTGATACTAGCATATTTGGGCCTGAGCTTGAGTAATTCTTTTCTGTGAGTGTTTGAGTAATGAAACGATAGCAGACTTTCTGACACCTAGCTTAAGGTTGTGACTCTGTATATAGCTTATTCTTATTTTATAGTTCGTCATGATCCTATCTGTCCTAGAGTAGAATTGGTCCATCTTGATTAATACTTGTGCCATGTGTGGTGAGGATTTCTTGCTTATATTCCATGTTTTGCATCTTAGTATAGAACTTGCCCTGCATGTTGTTGAAATGAAATAAAAAGTGTTGCTCTGTTTAGAATATGATTATAGGCTTTCTTCGATATGTCTTGTAAATTTTATCCTTTTCAGAAATTGTACAACTAGTTAGCCCTTTAAGTCGGTAGCCTTTCGTTTGTTAGCTGTATTTTTGCCTTGATCCTTTTTGTTGAATCCCTGGTTTTTGCACCCTGCTCCCTTGAGCACTGTAGCTTCGACTGTGATATAATTGTGAAATCTAAAGAAACGGGATGGTCAAGTGATGATGATGACCAATGATAGCTGCAAAGTGATGAAAAGGCCCTCTTAAAAAGAATATGAAAAACAAATTGCTTGAAAATAGTAATAATTGAAGCGTTCTTGATATGATGAGAATTTCTAGTGAAATAATTGATGAAGAGAGGGCTGAAAAATAATGTGAAGAGATGAAAATAATGGGTGATGAAGTCTAAAAGTGCAAAGTGCTTAGGAAGTGTAAGTCACTATTAAATAGTTTCCCTACCCGTCCCCTACCCAACATTCCAACCCGTTAAAGTCTTATTTGATTCTAGTCGAGCACACTTAATTAGTGGAGATGTACATAATGGGCAAGCCTATGGTTCTTTGTTCATACATGTGAATTTCTTTGTGAGTACGAGAGTTGTGCTTTGATGCTAAGTCCTTAATCTACATTCGATTATTTGATTTGAGTGTGTAGACTATTTCTTCTTGTGAGAGCACTTGTTTCATGATAGATAGGTGATGTTATTAGCTTTCAGTGACAGAGTAGGTGAGCGAGCTTAAATTTGATGAGTTAAGAGTCTGTCCCTGAGATTAGGAGGTTAGAAGTTTGTTGTTTGTTTGTTGACTTGTATATCCTGCATGATGATCAAGAACTGAATGTTTGATGAGTAAAGTTGTTCTATGGCCTAATTGTTGGTATCAATCAAAGTGGTGGTGTTTCAAAGCAGAACTGCAACAATGTAATCACTCCACGATAGCTTCCCCCTTTCGTAAAGCTTCCAAACGTTCAAAGTCTAGAAATATAGAGCTATATGAGTATTTAAATCATCTACTCAAACAATACAAGACCTTGGGGAAAAGAACCCAATTACATTCTACCCCTTTTAGCGTGAATTCATCATGACATCAACCCCAAACCATCATACTATTCCCATTCATGGGTTTTCTAATAAATTCAATCCTTTTTCTAGCAGTTTTTATGCTAAAGTTATCATCGTTATAAAACCCTAGGTCTCAATCAACAAGTTCCACCATTAATAGACAAGTCTCATCCTAGAAAACAATAATATATACTCCTAGATGATTAAACAACAATAAAATCAACAACCCATTCATTAATCCAGGGTTATCTTAAGTTTTAGGGTGTTAGCCCTTTCATTCACCATTAATGGACCTTTAACTACTCATGGAATCTATCATGATAATGGAATTAACAAAGTCAAGGGTTGAGACTTACCTTTCAAGCGCACTTTAGCCCTAGCCTTAAACAACAGTTCTTGGAAACTGGTTTGGTGTTATGTGGGGAATGAGTTTGGAAAAAAGAATATAAAACACGGATTCTGCCTCCCGTCGGCCGCTGCAGCGGTCTCGCTAGAGCGGTAAAGCTCCCGCTATGGCAGACCTCATTAAAGTCCCGCTTCCCGTGGTAGTGACCCACAACCCGCTACGCCGGACCCGCTGCAGTGGTCTATTTTGACCAGTAGCTCAGATATTTGCACCAGTTTTCACCCAAAAATCCAACACCAATCCAAGGGCCTATAGACCCAAACAAAACATGTACAGATAAATAAAACACGCTACGGACTCACCCACAGCCTCATAATTCCCAACGGAGCTCTAGTTTTTCTAAGTCCACCCCCCCCCCCCCCTAATAACGACCTAGCGGGTCGTTACATCAGAAACCAATTAAACAACCGTTTGTCCCCGAATGGACAAAAGAAGGAACAAGGGGAAGGTACCTGACTCAGTGAAAAGCTGGGGATAATTATTTCGCTAATCGGATTCTGTCTCCCAAGTAGCTTACTCAATGGGACGGTTCTTCCACTGAACCATCACTGATGCTATTTCTTTTGACCTCAACTTACGAACCTATCTATCTAAAATAGCAATAGGCTCTTCCTCATAGGACAGATTCTCATCCAACAACACATAATACCAACGAACGATAAATGAACCATCACCATGATATCTCTTCAACATAGAGACATGAAACACTGGATGGACACCTGACAAACTTGGGGGCAAAGCCAACTCATAGGCTACATCCCCCACACGATTGAGAATCTCAAACGGACCAATGAATCTGGGAATAAGCTTACCTTTCTTCCCAAATATCATCACACCTTTCATGGGTGAGACCTTCAATAATACCTGTTCCCCAACCATGAACTCAAGATCTCAGACCTTTCGATCCGCGTACTCTTTCTGCCTACTCTGAGTAGCCAAGAGCTTTTCCTGAATCACCTTAACTTTATATAATGATTCTCTCAAAAGATCTGTACCCCATGGCCTTACCTCGAAAGTATCAAACCATCTAATAGGAGACCTACATCTCCTCCCATAAAGAGCCTCAAACGAGGCCATATCAATGCTCGAGTGATAACTATTGTTATAAGCAAACTCAGCCAATGGTAAGAAATGATCCCAATAGCCACCAAAGTCAATCACACAAGCTTGGAGCATATCCTCTAGGACCTGAATAGTCCGCTCAGACTGACCATCTTTCTAAGGGTGGAAAGCTGTACTAAGGTCCAATCTAGTACCCAATTCCAAATGCAAATTCTTCCAAAACCGAGATGTAAACATCGTGCCTCTATCGGATATGATGGAAATAGGAACCCCATGCAGATGAATAATTTCACGAATATAAATTTGGGCTAACTTCTGGGCGGTATGGGTAATCTGAATCAGAATGAAATGGGCAGACTTGGTCAATCTATCAACAATGACCCAAATCGAATCAAAATTTCCCAAGGTCTTCGGAAGACCAACCACAAAGTCCATCGCTATCCTCTCCCACTTCCACTCTGGAATGGGCATCCTCTGAAGTGTATCCCCGGGTCTCTAGTGATCGTACTTCACCTACAGGAAATTCAAACACTGTGCAACGAACTCAACAATATCGCGCTTCATCCTAGCCCACCAATAGTGCTGCCTCAAGTCACGGTACATCTTGGTAGCACCAGGATGAATGGAATATCTAGAACTGTGAGCCTCCACTAAAATTGTCTTAATCAAATCATCAACACGGGAACACAAACACGCCCCTTGATTCTCAAGACACCCTCAACATTAATCACGACTTCCTTGGCCTCACCAAGCAAGACTTTATCGCTAATATTACTCAAACTCACATCCTCGAACTGTCTGGCCTTAATCTGCTCCAGAAACGAGGATCTCGCCTCAACACAGGACAACACCCTGCCTGAATTAGACACCTCAAGCCTCATGAAACTTTTAGCCAGAGTCTGAACCTCCCTGGCCAACAGACGCTTTGACGCAATCAAACAAGCCAAACTCCCAATACTAGCTGATTTCCTGCTCAAGGCATCTACCACCACATTTGCCTTGCTAGGATGATACAAGATAGTAATGTCGTAATCCTTAAGTAACTCTCTCCATCTCCGCTGCCTAGAATTTAGATCCTTCTAAGCAAACACATGCTGAAGAATGCAATGATCAGTAAATACCTCGCAACGACCACCATAGAGGTAGTGCCTCCAAATTTTCAACGCGAACACCACCGCTTCCAACTCCAAATCATGAGTAGGATAGTTCTTCTTATGAATCTTCAGCTGTCTAGAAGCATAAGCAATTACCTTCTTTTCCTGCATCAAAACAACACCTAAACCAAAACGAGAAGCATTGCAATAAACTACAATGTCCTTGCCCTCCATGGGCAAAGATAGAATAAGAGTTGTAGTCAATAAGGTCTTGAGCTTTTGGAAGCTCTCCTCACACTCATCGGACCACTGAAAAGGTACCTCTTTCTGAGTCAACCGCGATAAATGTGAAGCAATGGAAGCAAACCCTTTCACCAATTGACGGTAGTAACTAGCCAACCCCACGAAACTGCGGATCTCTATCACGGATGTGGGCCTGGCCCAATCCCTCACTGCCTCAATTTTCTTTGGATCCACCATAATCCCTTCCTTTGAAACCACATGTCCCAAGAAGGACACAGACATAAGCCAAAACTCACAATTAGAGAACTTGGCATACAACTCCCTATTTCTCAGCAACCCAAGAACAACCCTCAAGTGTTTTTCGTGATCTTCCTTACTCCTCAAATAAATCAAAATATCATCGATGAACACAATCACGAAGGAATCTAAGTATGGCTTAAAAATACGGTTCATCAAATTCATAAAAGCAGCTGGGGCATTAGTAAGCCCGAAAGACATAACCAGAAACTCATAATGCCTATACCTGGTCCGAAAAGCAATCTTAGGAATATCCTCTGCCTAAAATTTCAACTGATAATGCCCCAACTTCAAATCAATTTACGAAAACACAGAAGCCTCTGAAGCTGGTCAAACAAATTATCAACACGAGGGATGGGATATTTATTTTGGATGGTGACTTTATTCAACTGGCAGTAATCAATGCACATCCGCATAGTCCCATATTTATTTTTCACAAAAAGAACGAGAGAGCCCCACGGAGAGATGCTCGGACGGATGAAACCCTTACTAAGAAGATCTTGAAGTTGTTCCTTTAATTCCTTCAAATCTGCTGGTGCCATCCGATATGGCGGAATAGAAATAGGGCAGGTCCCTGGCTCCAAGCCATTGCAAAAGTCAATGTCACGGTCCGGTGGCATGCCTGGCAAGTCTGCGGGAAACACCTTCGCAAACTCCCGTACCACAGGAACTCACTCAAGAGATGGACCGTCAACACTAGTATCACGAATATGTGCCAAATAAGCCAAACACCCCCTATGCACTAGCTTCTTTGCACGAATAAAGGAAATTATTTTCTTTGGTGAGGGACTAAGGTTACCCTTCCACTCAAGTCTAGGAACCCTGAGCATAGCTAAGGTGACTGTCTTGGCATGACAGTCCAGAATTGCATGGTAAGGAGTTAGCCAATTCATACCCAGGATGACATCAAAATCTACCACTTCTAAAATCACTGAGTCAACCCAGGTGCCATACCCCATAAGTGTGACAATACAAGATCGAAAAATTCTATCTACAACCACAGAATCTCCAACTGGAGTAGATACGTGTATAGGGGCATCAAGTAAATCACAGACCATATCAAGACCTATAGAGAAATATGTAGACACATACGAAAACGTAAAACCCGGGTCAAACAATACAGAAGCCATCTGGTAAAAGACTGAGATGTTACCTGTAATAACTGCATCTGAGCCCTCAGCCTCCGTCCTGCTAGGAAAGACATAACAATGAACTCGTCCGCCAGTAGCCTGCGAACCATTGCGATCAACCTGCCCTGTCTGAGCTCCGCCCCTGTCGGGCTGATGACCACATCTACCAGACTGAAACCCGCCTCTGTTAGGCTGGGGGCCACCTCTACCAGCTGTGTGAATGCCACGCCCAGACTGAGCACGATTCCCACCATAAAATCCTCCCCCTCTACCAGATGCTGGGGCTCGGGAGCCTGAAACTGAGTACCCTAGACACCTTGCCTAAGTTTGGGACAATTTCTCTTGAAATGCCCCATATCACCACACTCAAAGCATTAAAGATCTAGTGTCGGACGCTGAACAGAAACTGACAAAGTCGAGTAACCACCATAATTTAGAGCTCTGGTCTGCGAACCCCCTGGCTGACTGGAATAGTGCTAACTGACCCCCTGATGGGCCTCCAGCTAAAACCTGCATAGTTGACTGAACAGGGTGTCCCGAATAAAAATTGGGAACTCTGGCCCTTAGAGAAAGAGCCACTGTAACCGCCACCCTTTTCAAGCCTTCTTCTCCGTGTGCCTATGGTAACCCTCCTGCCAAACTCTCTCGACAGTCCTAACATGATCCACCACTTCCTGAAAGGAAGTACATATCGGTGCAAGTTGAAGAGCTGACAACTGAAGGGCAGTGTTCAACCCCTTCACAAATCTCCTAACCCTCTCCTCCTCATTAGGCACAAGCTGGAGGGTATAGCGAGACAACGAACGAAACCGAGCCTCATAAGCAGCCACAGACAAATTACCCAGCTCAATATTGTTGAACTCATCATGTTTGTAGTTCCTTAAAGTACGAGAAAAATACTTATCTAGAAACACCTAATAGAACTGTGTCCAAGTCAGCGGAGGTGATCCCGCTGGCCTGCATTCCACAAAAGCCCTCAACCATAACTTGGCACCACCCAAGAGCTGGAAGGTTACGAACTCAACACCATATTTCTGTACTGCCCCCATCTTATGGAGCCTCTCATGATAGTCCATAATGAACTCATAAGCATCTTCAACCTCAGCGCTGTAGAACTCTGGAGGTTTCATCTTAGTGAACCTCCAAAACAAATCATGCTCATCCCCGGTCAACACCGGACCTCCCACTGGCCTAGGAAATACACCCAGCTCTATAGCCTCATCAAAACGAGGAGCCACAACTGCAGCATGTTGTAAACCCGGAGCACAAACTCCGGTTGGAGCTGGATAATCCACTCTGGCACCCTGTGCACCTGGAACAACTGGTAACACACCTGCCTCTGTCAAACCATTCAGCAGGTTCAACACTCGGACCATCATATCTGACAACACTAGAGGAGCTATAATATCTAGCTGTGCCGGTGTCGCTGCAAACTCTACTGCTTTATCTGGAATATTTTGAGGCTCAGGGGACTTAGCGCGTTGTTGACTAGCTGCAGGAGTCCTGCCCCTGGCTGGTGATGCTGCTCCCCTGCCTCTACCACGACCATGGCCTCTGGTCTGGCCTCCTCCACGAACTGTGGCCCCAGCGGCCTGTCCTCCACCCACGAGCTGTGACCCCAGTTCCCGGCGCGGGTACCTCAATAGCTGCTGCTGCCGCACGAGTCCTCACCATCCGTGAAAGAGTAAAAGGAAAAGTCAGATAACAATTTGAATCATCCAGATACCAATTAGAATCAAGTAGCACGAAATAAAGAAAGAAATTGAATTTTCCTAGTGTCCCATAGCCTCTCGAGGAGAAGTACAGACGTCTTCGTACCGATTCGCAAGACTCTACTAGAAATGTCCTTGTACAACGAGATCGATGAACCTAAAGCTCTGACACCAACTTGTCATGACCCAAACAACTGTGAGTGGCACCCACACAAATCCCCTAGTGGGCAAACCATCTACTTAACCAACCATCCAAATCATTATCAAATTACTTAGCCAATTTTAAAGCATTCAAGGATATCACAAGTATAAATATCTCCAAAAGTATATTCATGCCATAATTAAATAAAATCTGTCGAGGTCTACACTATTACAACCCGAAAATTCGAAAGTCATCATACAAGGACTCTTACATAGCTGTCTAAGAAAGAAACACTGTCTAAAAATAACATAAAAATCTGAAATAAAATAGACATCTAAAATAGGAAAGATCTTTAGGCGGCCTGGCATGGATAATAACTCACCCTTGAATCTATCGGAAACTGGCCTCGAGCTAAATATGAGGTTTTGTAGAAATCTCTTGATCACAATCTGCACTCAAAAGAATGCAGCAAGGTAGTATCAGTAACCTACCTCAAAGCAGAATTGGAACAATGTAATCACTCCGCGATAGCTTTCCCCTTTCGTAAAGCTTCTGAACTCAAAGTCTAGAAATATAGAGCTATATGAGTATTCAAGTCATCTACTCAAACAATACAACACCTTGGGGAAAAGAACCCAATTACATTTACCCTTTTTAGTGGGTGAACTATCACTAAGCGTGAATTCATCATAACGTCAACCCCAAACCATCATACTATTCCCATTCATGGGTTTTCTAATCAATTCAACCCTTTTTCTAGCAGTTTTTATGCTAAAGTTATCATTTTTATGAAACCCTAGGTCTCTATCAACAAGTTCCATCATTAATAGACAAGTTCTCATCCTAGAAAGCGATAATATACACTCCTAGATGATTAAACAACAATAAAATCAACAACCCATTCATTAATCAAGGATTTTCTTAAGTTATAGGGTTTTAGCCCTTTCATTCACCATTAATGGACCTTTAACTACTCATAGAATCTATCATGATGATGGAATTAACAAAGTCAAGGGTTGAGACTTACCTTTCAAGTGAACTTTAGCCCTAGCCTTAAATTTTAGCCACAACAATTCTTGAAAACTGTTTTGGTGTTATGTGGGGAATGGGTTCGGAATAAAGAATATAAATCACGGATTCTGCCTCCCGTCAACCGCTGCAGCGGACGGTGTCTCGCTGCAGCGGTCTCCCTATAGCGGGAAAGCTCCCGCAATGGTGGACTTCATTAAAGTCCCGCCTGTCGCGCTGCGACCCACAACCCGCCACGACGGACCTACTGCAGTGGTCCCACACCCGCTGTAGTGGTCCATTTTTACCAGTAGCTCGGGATTTTGCAATAGTTTTCACCCAAATATTCCAACACAAATCCAAGGCCCTACGTAGCAAACAAAACATGTACAAATATATATAAACACGCTCGGACTCACTCGCAACCTCGGAATTCTCAACGGAGGTCTCGTTTTTTCTAAGTCACCCCCCATAGCGACCTAGTGGGTAGTTACAATAAGTGGTGCGGGTAGTGCGATTTCAAGACAAATTCGCATATAACCCACATAGACTTTAACCTGCCACTTCACATAGCATAATGTACTGTTTTCAACTGCCCCGCTTATCATTTTTTAATTATTTTTTATTTTGAGTATAGAATATTAAATTGTATTTTTTTAAGAAGTTATTTTCTTGCTAAGTGTAATCCCTAAATATATTAACTTTTATTATCATCTCCTTCCCCCGACTTCTCAATTTCTTGATGAAATTAGAGGTTACCTCCTTTCTTCCTTAGTGTCATTTAATCCTTCTTAGTTTTTTGTTGCTGTTTATTTTTTTTCATATTCATTTGTTTCTTTGGTGCCTGAATATCGAAGATAAAATTATAGATCTATGTCTTAATATCTTTTGCAATCCCTAGGACGCCTTCAATATCGAAAATCCAAAAGTCTGTTGTGATTGTTGGTGTTTCATTTGTTAAAAGTTACAGTTTTCATTTTCTACACAAAATTGGAAAGGAATTTTGATGAAAGCGAAACTCTATCATAAAGTAAATATGGTGAAATTATTTAATGTCAATTTTAATTTTTAAGCGTAACTTCGATTAAATTAAATTTTGAGGATGACAGAAAATAATTTTACTATAAAATACATAGGATTAGTGTTTGGCTTTAAAGACAAGGGCTTTAAAGATGAGTGTAGTGTGAATGGAGAAATGGTGGAAAATAAAATACAGGGAAATTGGCCCTACATAAAGCATGACAACACCAGAACAGGGTTCCTTCTTTGCTATCAGTTGTATATTTAACGTATTCTCAATATAAATACAAAGTTCGGGCAAAAGTTATGGGGAAAGAACATAAATACCCACTAAAAACAAACTTTACACAACCCTATCCCTTAACTTTCCTACCCCAAAACTAATTACCCTTTTTACCCGTTGTACATTTTGTAGGTATTGTCTCTTTGTTCTTCATTTTTCTTTTTTCTCCTCTTTTGTTCAATTATTTATTTCCAAATCATATTATTATTTATTTTTTCACCATAACTTGATTTCATTTTTTATTCTAGATCCTTTCTTTTCTTTTTTCTTTTTTCATTTCTTGTTCCTTTTTTAATTTCATTTAATTCTTTGTTTTCCATAATCTAACATTCACTCTTTTTTTTTAACTTTTTTTCTTCTATTTATTGTTTTCTCCATAATCTAATTTCATTCTTTTTTGCCCTTTTTCTTTATTCTTCTTTTCTAATTTCTTTTCATTTGCTTTTTTCTCCTTTTTGTTATTTTTTCTTTATTTTTTATTTTGTTCATAATCTAATTCTATACACCTCTTGGGTCATTTATTTTTGAATTATACATAGACAGGTATCAATGGTGATAGACTTAATCATTAAAAAGACACTACCTAGTCCTTTATGATGCTTACATGGTATATGACATATACTAATACGGTATCATTAAGGTCTGGTCCGTTCTTTCAAAAGAAAACACTGCTCAGTCCTTTAGGATAACCACATCGTATATATCATAAATTGACGGGGTGTCATAGGTGACTACTTTATTTTTTCATGAAAAACACAACTCAATCCTCTATATAAACAACATGGTATATCATATACTGGCAAGGTATCATAGAAGACTAGTTCATTCCATCAAGAAAAATACTCAGTCCTCTATCATACCAACCCGGTATACCATGTACTGACAAGGTATCATAGAGCACTGGCCGTCCATTCCTTCAAGAAAAACACCCAGTCTTCTATTATACAAACCTTGTATATATAATATACTGACAGGGAATCATATATGATAAATTCATTCTTTAAATACTACTCAATCCTCTATGATGTCACATAGTATATATCATGTAACGACCCTTCCGGTCGTTATGGGAAATTAGGACTCCATTGGAAATTCTGAGGCCGCGGGTGGATTCGTAGGGCGTCTTTTTGTATGTATGAATGTTTTGTGTTGTGTTTTTGAGGCCTTGGATAAAATGTGGGGTGATAGGGGGAAAACTGGATAGAAAATCGAGCTCACTGCCCAAAATGTACTGCTGTGGCGATGGGAGTACCGCCGCAGCGGTATCGCTCGCTGTGGCGGGCCATTGCCCGCTACGGCGATGCCGCTATAGCGGGGTGGTGGCCGTTATAGCGGTGAGAAGATTTATCTTAGGTCCGCTATAGCGGTGGCTTGGCCGCTATAGCGGGACCGCTGCAGCGGAGTAGTGACCGCCTTAGCGGTCGACGGGAAGGCAGAATCGGGTTTTTAATGCCTTAGTTTTATATTTTCAATCATAACACACAATCACACATTCCTACAAGCGCCTAGAGAGGATTTTCGAGCTAGGGCAAGTTAACCTTGAGAGGTAAGTCTCTTTACTTTCCATTCTATCATTCCATTCCCTCCGTTATTGTAATCATCTTCATGGGTCTTTAATGGTGAAAGTGAAGTAGGAACCCTAGAATATCAATAAACCTTCTAAACTTGATGGGTTGGGATTATTAACGCGTATTTATCAGTTAAATGGATTGATTAGTTGCTATTTGTCATAAATTGAACATTTAGAATAGTAAACTAATTGATTGAGACCTAGGGTTCTATAAAAATGGTGTCTTTGCCATAGAAAACTATTTGTAACGGGAATGTTTGATCGAGTGTGGTATAAATTGATGGTTTATGAATATTAGGGGCTTTGATAGGTTGTTTATCACCTAGAAAATCATCCACCCTTAGAATGGGGAGAGGGAAGGGTATTTCTTGCCTTGGTATTTGTAAATTGAGCAATGTGACTCCTTGAGCCTTCTATTTTTAGACCGCGAACGTATTGAGGCTTTGAGGAAAGGAAAGGCTTTAGCAGAGTGACAGGCATTGTTCCAGCTCTACTTTGAGGTAGGTTATGGTTTACTTGAGCTAGACTTTGGTTAGTTGATTGTATGTTTGTGATTTCCTTAGGACAAAGCATGTCTAGTTTTCATGCACGATATTTTGTGGCTAAACTCTTAGGTGAATGCGAATTGATAGTTTGTGTAGGCTTCGTGCCATTATACCGGTGTGATTGAATCTGTAGTGGATGTGTTGTGATGAGAAGCTAATGTAATCTTCTTGATGGTATTGTGACATGAAATTATAAGTTGAGTATTGATACTGAAAGGTAAGAAACACTGTTATGTAAGAGGTAAGAAAAGGCACACATGTTACCTAGATTATGGGCTCGTGGTCCGAGGATAGTTCCGAAAATGAGAGGTACATATCCCGCGGTAGAGGTTCATTCCGGAGCGGAGGTTTGTGCTCGGGTCCAAGGAGTATTCCGAAACGAGTGGTACATGGAAGTCATGGGTCCCCTGCAGGTCATGACTACTGAGCTAAGACATCAGCTAGCATGTATGTACAGTGCGTGGGGTTATTGTGGTAAAAAAATTTTCGTTGTTGACTTAGGTGATTTTGATGCTTGACATCTTGGTGATTGATTGTGATTGTTCTTGGTTGAATTGCTACGACTTACTGATGTTCCTGACTGTTGACTGGCGTGTTTATTCTATTGATCTTACGAAATATGCATGATACTAATCTTAGTCGACCAATGATGCTTACCGATACATAGTGTTTGTACTGATACTACCTTGCTGCATTCTTTTAGTGCAGATTTTGATATAGGGACCGCTGATCGTCCTCACATCTAGTGTGGAGGATATTTGCTGATAGATTTTGGGGTGAGCTTCTTCCCATGCCAGGCCGCTCGAAGATCTTCTTGCTATGATGTCTTTTCGTACTCTAGATATTATGGATTATTTTCTTTTTAAGACTTCAGATTCTTAGACATGTTTTTAGCTTAGAGTCTTGTACGATGACTTTCGGATTTTAGGGATTGTAATAGTTAGAACTTCTGCACTTATTTCAGCATTTATGGCGTGATTTACCTTGTTCTTTTGTTGTTAAATGAGTAATAATTGTTTAGCTTGATTAATATAAAACCGGATTGAATGGATAGATGTCTTGTATGTTGGTTCGCCTACTACGATTTAGATGGGTGCCAGTCATGGCGGGTTGGGTCGTGACAAAGTTGGTATCAGAGCTTTAGGTTCGTCGATCTCTTCGTACTAGGACATGTCTAGCAGAGTCTTGTAGATCGGTACAGAGATGTCTGTACTTATCTTCGAGGGGTGCCGGACACTAGGAAAACTCCCTTTTCTTTCTTCTTTCGTGATACTTGATTCCAATTGGTATCTACTGATTCAAATTGGTATCTAACTATCTTTCATTCTCTCGCAAATGGCGAGAACATGCGCGGCAGTAGCTAAAGGTACAAGTGGAGGCAGAGGAGCTAGCAGAGGGGTTGCCCCAGCTAGTGTGGTGTCCCAGTGGTTGACCTCGTGCCTCCAGTGGACCCTAATGAGGCTGCAGGAGTTGCAGCCGCACCAGCCCAGCTAACAGCAGTGCCAGTTCCACCAGGAGCTGCAGTTGCTCAGGTTATACCAGACGCGATAGCACAAGTACTGAATTTGTTGTATGGGTTAGCACAGGCCGGAGCTATACCAGTGGGTCCATCAGGTAGGGGCGCTGGGGTAGCGGCCCCAGATCCGGACAGAGCACAGGCTCTGGGGGTTTGATAAGTTAGTATTTTACCAACTTATCTCTTCTTTAATCTTATATTTTTGCTTGAGAAAATAGTGCATTTAATATCATTTACATCTATTTTACAGGTTTTATATGATTTATAAGTGATCGGAAGAAACCAATTGAAAATAAAGTCAAAAAGAGGTCAAATTGGACAGATTTTTGACAGTTTTGCAAAAACGGGACAGATTCGCAAAAAACGGGCAGAACTGCAAAAACGAAAATCTGGGGCATATTTTGTCATTTTTTGGACTTGAAAAAATTGGGAAACATAAAAGGAAAACTAGGGGGCAAAAACATATCATCTTTGGCACAACACACAAGTTCTTGGAGGCTAGGGTTCATCACCAACACCTTGGAAGAGAAGATTTGGAAGCACCCAATGAGAAATTCTTTACCCATTTCTTCTACTCTTTCTTTGTATTGAATATTTATGTGTGTAGTATTTCATTTCAATACTTGAACCTTGTTTATGGAAGTATATATTGTTTAAGTTTGGATTGAATCTCTTGTTTTGCTTATGTGTTGAATGATTTTATTCTTAATGAAGTGGGTTATTGTTTCTTTAATTAATCTCATTTTGAATGATTCTTAAGGGAGTAGCTAACCCTAAGACTTGCCCATTTATTTCGATTTAAACTTGGAAGAGGCAAACTCGGGATTGGGAAAGATTAATTAACAAGAATTTGGGGTGTTAACCCTCATCTAATGGAAATCGACCTAGGGATAGGCGACACCACTTGTAGCCATATTCGGGTGTTCTTAATGCTCCTAATTGCTTTAGGGATATTCAATTAGGTAGTCTAGTTAGTCTTCGGAAGAAGCTAATTTAGAGTCATTATCCGAGGCTAAGTAATATAAACTCACCATTATTTGTAAATCATGAAGTACATTGGATCGTTACTTGAGCGTAGTTTCCCTTGTATCCATGCTTGTGGTCATTGATCATTTTACTTGCTTTCTAGGTTAGTTTACATTTTTGTATTAGTTATAATTTTCTCCAAAACCAAAATATTATCCATCGTTTGGCTTTAGCTATTATTGGTGAAAATTCCTACTTTTCCTAATCGCCTACATATTGTTCTCTGTGGGATTCGACCCCGACTCATAGTTGGGTAATTATATTTGCATACGACCGTGCCCATTCTAATTAATAGGGTGGATTTGGACGTTATCAAAAATGGCGCCGCTGCCGGGGAACAATTTGGCGTATTTGGTTTAGTTTGGGATTTAAGCTAATTTGCTTTGGTCCAAACTTTCTTTGCTTTATTTTATCTTAAAAAAAAAAAAAAAAAAAACTGTAAAACTGTCCAGTTTTTATTTCTGCAAAACTGTCCAGTTTTTGCAGAACTGTCCAGTTTTTGTAAAACTGTCCAGTTTTTGCTTTTGCTAAAATAAATTAAAAAAAAAAAAACAATGGCATCTTGTAATGAAAATGGGTCGGATGGAAGTTGTTCATGCTTTGATGACCCTTGTCCCTATTGTGGAGGACCTCACTCTTGGCAAAATTGTTTAAAGTCTCCCGGGGGAGGATTGTGCGCACAATCTCGAACCCATGAGTGGAGCATATGTGATAGATGTGGTGGTCAAAATGGCTATTGGGCTAATTGTGCTTATGTGTCCTTCCCTTCCCCGAACCCCCACTATAACGATTCTACTTTTTGTTGTGACAATGATAGGGAAATGGAAGTGGAAGAAGTTGAGAATGGACAAAATGGAGAGTTCAAGCTCATGATGGAATGCCTACTTGAAGGAGGAAATGAAAATCAAAAAGCCTTGGAGGAGTACTTGGAAACTAGTCTCCAAAATGGCTTGATGAATGAATACAAAAATCTTCCATGGGCATTTGAACAAAATCAAGAAGAATTCTCAAATGCTCAATATGAGGAGAGAATGCCCATGTTGGAGGCCAATCATGAAAAGGAGGAATCAAGAATTGAAAATCCTCCAAACAAATCTATTTTCATTAGAGATGCCAAAGAAGAAAAGAAATTAGAGTCAACCGTTGTCTTGAGAAAAATGGTGGAAGTTGACTCTAGTTTGGGGGAAAATGAGAATGTCAAAATCCGGAAAAATTTGCAAATCGGAAGGTTGAAGTCTCACTCCAAGCATTTTTCAACATTGGATTTGTATGGTGATATGGGAATTGAGCCACATACATCCATGTTGGATGGTGAAGAAGAAAGACAAGTGTCTTACATCTTGAAATTCGAAAGAGTAAGAAGGCAAAATGACATTCCTCATTTCAAAGCCAAGAAGTTCAGAATGAAGAAATTAACGTTTGGCTTGTTCATCTACTTACCACCCCCCACCGCTCGTGGTCACAAACTTGAGTCCAAGTTGGGTGCCCAATTCATAAGCTCCAAATGGCGAGAAAAGCGGTAAAGGTAACCGTCGTGCCGCGACGTTAACTTAAGCGCTTGGTGGGAGGCAACCCATCGTTTTAAAAATTTTAAATCGTTTTTGAAATTTTATTTTTTAGAATAGTTTAGTTTAAGATTTTTGACTAATCTGCAAAGTTTCAGAATTTTTGGAGTTGTTTTGAGCAGGTCGAATTTCCGGACAGCCCCAAACCAGTAGCTCCTGAAAATTGCAGCACTGTTAACAGAACTGTTTTGCACAGTTTTTGCAAAACCCAGTTTTTGCAGAACTGTCCAGTTTCTGCAGAACTGTCCAGTTGCAAAAACTGTCCAGTTTCTGCAGAACTGTCCAGTTTCTGCAGAACTGTCCAGTTTCTGCAAAACTGTCCAGTTTTTTGCAAAACTGTCCAGTTGCACACAAAAAAAAAATCTATTTTTATGTTTTGTTTTGATTATGTGCAATGAGGACACTGCAATATTTTTAGTTGGGGGTGACATGTGGTAACACATTATATTTTGGTTATGCTTGATTGTGTGCCCTTGCCGGGCTTATTTTGTGACTGTTGGTTTAGCTGTGGATAGTTGTTGTTATAAATGGAACTTGCTCAAATTTTTGAAAATTTCGTTCTTTTTGCATGTTGTGGATTAGTCACTTTTGTTATTTTATTTCCGTTCTTAGTTAGGTAGTTTAGGAGTAAAAATGGTGTTGGGATGTGATTTTTTTACCCCTTGGCTAATTTTTGGCTTGCTTGGTACCAACATATTTAAACCTTGGCATATGAATTCTTGACTTTTGAAAAAGAAAAATGATTGAAGGAAGGATTCTTGTTGGGACTTTTAGACTCAATTTTTGGCTCTTACTTTCACTAATTAGTCTCTTTAGGCTATAAGTGACTTTCTTTGAGTTCATTTGTTTCAATTGGGTTTTGGATACATATTCTACTTGGATTATCATGTGCCATGTGTGGTGAGGTTTTTGTGAGTTCTTTTACATTACTTGTGGTCTAGAACTTGCCCGGAATGTGTTTCAAGGCGAAATTCTAGGTTACACTTGGTTTGAAAAATGATGTTAGGCCTTCTTTGGATCGTTTTGCCTTAAGTTTCCTACCCTTGCATATTTTCCCTAGTCAACCCCTTTTGAGCCTTTAACCTTTTCTTTGGCAACCATGTTACAAGCTTTAACCTTTTGTTCTTCATTGATCCATCTTTTGGTACCCTACCTCCTTAAGTGCGTTGAAAGTGCAAACGTAGGCTAAAAGCCTAAGTTTGAGGGTGATAGTTGGAAAAAGTTGTGATGTGGGAGTTACTTTAAGGTGAAAGAAAAAAATGAAGTAGTAAAAAAAAAAAAAAAATTGGAAACTTCCTTGTTATTTTGAAAAAGAAAAAAAAATAAAAATAAAGGAAGGAATAACAAAGAGTTGTGAATAAAGGGAAGACTAGTTGGCGAAATGAAAAATGAAAAAAAATGGTGGAAAAGCTTGAAAGGAAGTGTGCTTTGATTGTTGAAAATTGTAGTGCTTAGGGAGGTTTTTGAGTCACTATTTCCAAATTATGTCCCTACCTTAACTAAAAGCCTACATTACAACCCTTTAAGTCCTAATTGATTTTGAACCAAGTGTGTCTATATTAGTGGAGAAATACATGAAGGGCAAGCTTATGGTACTACTTGTGCAATTGAACATCTTTGTGAGAGAAGAGAGTTAATTCTTTCTATTTAATAACCCATTTGTGTTTTGAATTACATTTTCTAAGTGTGGGATTCTCTCTTGAGTGTGAGGGCACATGAGAATTTAAGTTGTGAAATTGTTTCATTTTCCAATTGAGAGGAATGAACAAAAGAAAGTTGTTTTGTGATAAGGAGGCAAATTTTGAAGCTTTAGTGTCATGACTTGATTGCTACTTTGATTAACTTGGTGTTTGAGCACTTGAAAGGAAAATGAAGTTTTTAAGAAGAAGTTGGTGATTCATATGTTTTGAATTAATTGTTGGTACCAATCAAAGTCATGTTTTTGTGCTTAAAGTAGACTTTTTAACTTGGTATGATGTTGGTGTACTATTGAGTCGATTTCTTCGAAAGAGAGTGTATGTTTTGAATTGCTTGAGGACAAGCAATAGTTTAAGTTTGGGGGTTTGATAAGTTAGTATTTTACCAACTTATCTCTTCTTTAATCTTATATTTTTGCTTGAGAAAATAGTGCATTTAATATCATTTACATCTATTTTACAGGTTTTATATGATTTATAAGTGATCGGAAGAAACCAATTGAAAATAAAGTCAAAAAGAGGTCAAATTGGACAGATTAGCAAAACTGTCAAAACTGGACAGTTTTGCAAAAACGGGACAGATTCGCAAACAATGGGCAGAACTGCAAAAACGAAAATCTGGGGCATATTTTGTCATTTTTTGGACTTGAAAAATTTGGGAAACATAAAAGGAAGACTAGGGGGCAAAAACATATCATTTTTGGCACAACACACAAGTTCTTGGAGGCTAGGGTTCATCACCAACACCTTGGAAGAGAAGATTTGGAAGCACCCAATGAGAAATTCTTTACCCATTTCTTCTACTCTTGCTTTGTATTGTATATTTATGTGTGTAGTATTTCATTTCAATACTTGAACCTTGTTTATGGAAGTATATATTGTTTAAGTTTGGATTGAATCTCTTGTTTTGCTTATGTGTTGAATGATTTTATTCCTAATGAAGTGGGTTATTGTTTCTTTAATTAATCTCATTTTGAATGATTCTTAAGGGAGTAGCTAACCCTAAGACTTGCCCATTTATTTCGATTTAAACTTGGAAGAGGCAAACTCGGGATTAGGAAAGATTAATTAACAAGAATTTGGGGTGTTAACCCTCATCTAATGGATATCGACCTAGGGATAGGCGACACCACTTGTAGCCATATTCGGGTGTTCTTAATGCTCCTAATTGCTTTAGGGATATTCAATTAGGTAGTCTAGTTAGTCTTCGGAAGAAGCTAATTTAGAGTCATTATCCGAGGCTAAGTAATATAAACTCACCATTATTTGTAAATCATGAAGTACATTGGATCGTTACTTGAGCGTAGTTTCCCTTGTATCCATGCTTGTGGTCATTGATCATTTTACTTGCTTTCTAGGTTAGTTTACATTTTTGCATTAGTTATAATTTTCTCCAAAACCAAAATATTATCCATCGTTTGGCTTTAGCTATTATTGGTGAAAATTCCTACTTTTCCTAATCGCCTACATATTGTTCTCTGTGGGATTCGACCCCGACTCATAGTTGGGTAATTATATTTGCATACGACCGTGCCCATTCTAATTAATAGGGTGGATTTGGACGTTATCAGGGTTCAGCATGCAGAAACGGTGGCACCTCGCCTGGATGAGGTTTCAAATTTTGAGGCCTTCCCGAGGCCTATTGCAGGGCCAGTGATGACTGGTGAGGAACATGATCTGTTTTGGAGGTTCATAAAAATGAAGCCTCTTGTGTTTTATGGTACCGAATCGGAGGACGGATATGAGTTCATCGTCGACTGTTATGAGTGGCTCCATAAGATGGGGGCCGTGGATAAGTATGGGGTAGAGTTTGTGACATTCCAGTTCTTGGGTGATGCCAAGCTTTGGTGGAGGGCTTATGTGGAGTGTAGGCCAGCTGGGTCTCCTCCGTTGATTTGGGTCTAGTTTTACTTTATGTTTCTGGACAAGTACGTTCCGCGTACTCTGAGGGACCGAAGGAAGGTTGAGTTCGCTACTATTGATCAGGGGAACTCGTCAGTTGCTGTGTATGAGTCCCGTTTCCACTCCCTATCCTGATATGCTCTTCAGTTGCTGCCCATTGAGGGGGAGAGGATACGGCGGTTTGTGAAGGGGTTGAACACTGGGCTTTAGTTATCGGTTCTTCAGCTTGTAGCCACTGGGGCTTCATTCCAGGAGGTAGTGGAGCACGTCTGTATTGTTGAGGGTATAGGCAGGAGAGTCATGCGAAGCATGTAGAGAAGAAGTCCCGTAGAGGTGGGATGTTCAGCAACTCCTTCTCGAGGGGTCAGAGTTCACAGGTATATTCAGGGCATCCAGTTCAGTCCGCGATGCAGGTGTCAGCTGGGGGCCCATCAGGGGAAAATTATCAGGCTTCCGGTCAGCACGGTAGCTACACTGCTTCATCAACATCTCTTCAGCGGCCTACACTGGACCGTGCTTGCTTCGAGTGTGGTGAGATAGGGCATATTAATAGGTATTGCCCCAGACTTAGACAAAGTGGGCAGGGGACTCAGTATCAGTCACCTTGAGCTCTATTTGCACCAGATAGAGAGGGTAATGATCGCGTATCTGCAGGGCGGGGCGGCCACACCGTGGGTAGGGGTAGTGCCCAGCCTAACCGAGGTGGTCTCAGGCAGGTAAAGGCGGACAGCAGCCCGACAGGGGCGGGGTTCAGACTGGAAATGGTAATCGTGGTGGTACACAAGCGACAGGTGGCGCGGTCATTTGTACGCTTTCCCAGGTAGACCCAAGGCTGAGACCTCTGATGCAGTTATCACAGGTACTATCTTCGTTTATGACCGTATGGCTTCTATTTTGTTTGATCCGGGTTTTACTTTTTCCTATGTATCTACCTATTTTGTTGTGGGTCTGGATATGACGTGTGATACTCTTGATACCTCTATTTTTGTGTCTACTCCTGTTGGGGATTCTGTGGTAGTGGATAGCGTCTACCATTCGTGTGCAATTTATGGGGTATAGTACTTGGGTAGATTTGATGATCTTAGACATGGTGGACTTCGATGTTATTTTGGGTATGAGTTGGTTGTCCCCGCATTATGCTATACTTGATTTTCATTCTAAGACTATTACACTAGCCATGCCCGAGGCACCTAGACTCGAGTGGAAAGGTAACCTTTGTCCCCTCTCTAAGAAAGTAATATCCTTTGTTCGTGCTAGAAAGCTAGTAGAGAAGGGTTGTTTAGCTTATCTGACACATATCCGTGATACCAGTGCAGATACTCTATCCCTTGATTCGGTTCCAGTGGTACGCGAGTTTGCGGATGTGTTCCCCGCGGACCTGCCTAGTATGCCACCGGATCGTGATATTGACTTCAGAATTGATTTAGACCCAGGGACTCGTCCTATCTCCATCCCACCTTATAGGATGGCACTAGCAGAACTCAGGGAATTGAAAGAGCAGTTGCAAGATCTTCTGGGTAAAGGGTTTATTCACCTGAGTGCCTCTCCGTGGGGTGCTCCTGTGCTGTTTGTTATGAAGAAGGATGGGTCAATGCGTATGTGTATTGATTACCGTCAGCTGAATAAGGTAACTATCCAAAACAAGTATTCCTATTCCCCGTATTGATGACTTGTTTGATCAGTTACAGGGAGCCTCGGTGTTCTCAAAAATTGACTTAAGGTCAGGGTACCATCATTTGAAGATTCGGGCAGAGGATGTTCCTAAAACCGCTTTTCGGACCAGGTATGGACACTATGAGTTCTTGGTTATGTCTTTTGGGCTTACAAACGCCCCAGCTGCGTTCATGGATTTGATGAACAATGTGTTCAAGCCCTACTTAGACTCATTCGTAATAGTGTTCATTGATGATATCCTGGTGTACTCTAGGAGTAAGGAAGAACATAAGAAACATTTGAGAATTGCTCTTGGAGTATTGCGGGAGAAGAAAATGTATGCCAAATTCTCCAAGTTTGAATTTTGGTTGTCTTCTGTGTCTTTCTTGGGGCATGTTATTTCGAAAGAGGGTAGTATGGTGGATCCTCAGAAAATTCAGGTAGTCAAAGATCCGTAGTTTTGTGGGTCTGGCTAGTTACTATCTTCAGTTTGTGATAGGGTTTGCTTCTCATATGACCCGTTTGACTTAGAAGGAGGTACCGTTTCAGTGGTCCGATGAGTGTGAGGAGAGCTTTCAAAAGCTCAAAACATTGTTGACTACAGCACCGATTTTGGCATTACCCGTTGAGGGCAAGGATTTTGTTGTTTATTGTGATGCTTCACGTTCTGGTTTGGGTGTTGTTTTGATGCAGGAAAAGAAGGTGATTGCTTATGCTTCTCGGCAGTTACAGGTGCATGAGAAGAACTATCCTACTCACGATCTAGAGTTGGCAGCGGTGGTATTTGCATTGAAAATCTGGAGGTATGACTTGTATGGTGTCCATTGTGAGGTGTACACAAACCATCGCAGTTGCAGCATGTGTTCACTCAGAAAGATTTGAACTCTAGACAGTGGAGGTGGATGGAACTTCTGAAGGACTATGAGATCACCATTTTGTATCACCCTTGTAAGGCTAATGTGGTAGCTGATGCATTGAGCCGGAAGTCAGCTAGTATGGGAAGTCTGGCTCGTTTGATCTCCTCTGAGCGTCTGTTGGCTAGAGAGGTGCAGACTCTGGCTAACAGTTTTATGAGACTTGATATCTCTAACATAGGCAAGGTGTTGGCTTGTATCTAGGCTCGGTCATCATTTTTAGAGAAGATTAAGGCTTAGCAGTTTGAAGATGCTAAGCTATGTAAAATACGAGATAAGGTGTTGCATGGTGAGGCCAAGGAGGTCGTGATTGATGAGGAGGGCGTGCTGCGAATCAAAGGGCGAGTGTGTATGCCACGTGTGGGCGACTTGATTAACACCATTCTGACAGAGGCTCATAGTTCGAGGTATTCTATCTATCCTGGTGTCACTAAGATGTATCGTGATTTGAGGCAACATTACTGGTGGACTAGGATGAAGCGGGATATTGTAGATTTCGTTGATTAGTGTCTAAATTACCAATAGGTGAAGTATGAACATCAGAAACCTGGGGGTACATTCCAGAGGATGCCCATTCCTGAGTGGAAGTGGGAAAGAATAGCCATGGACTTCGTGGTGGGTCTTCCGAAGATTCTAAGGAAGTTTGACTCTATCTGGGTTATTGTCGACAGGTTGACTAAGTCTGCCCACTTTATTCCGGTGAAGATAACTTATAATGCGGAGAGATCGGCTAAAGTCTACATTCTTGAGGTACTTAGACTTCACGGGGTTCCCATCTCCATTGTGTTCGACAGGGGCACCACTTTTACATCCAGGTTCTGGCAATGTTTGCATGAGGAGTTGGGTACTAAGTTAGATCTTAGCACTGCCTTCCATCCTCAGACTGACGGGCAGTCTAAGCGGACTATTCAGGTTCTTGAGGATATGCTTCGTGCGTGTGTGATAGATTTCAGTGGGCATTGGGATCAGTTCTTGCCCTTAGCCAAATTTTCTTACAATAATAGCTATCACTCGAGTATTGATATAGCCCCATTTGAGGCATTGTATGGAAGGAGGTGTAGGTCTCCTATTGGATGGTTTGATGCACTCGAGGTGAGACCGTGGGGTACTAACCTGCTGAGAGAGTCTATAGAGAAGGTGAAGGTGATTCAATCCAAGCTTTTGGCAGCGCAGAGTAGGCAGAAGGAGTATAGGGACCGCAAGGTCCGAGATCTTGAGTTTAAGGAAGGAGAGCAGGTGCTGTTGAAGGTCTCACCCATGAAGGGGGTGATGCGGTTTGGAAAGAAGGGCAAGCCTAGCCTGAGGTACATTGGTCCATTTGAGATTCTCAAACGTGTGGGAGAGGTGGCTTACAAGTTGGCTTTACCTCCGAGATTATCAGGCGTTCATCCAGTGTTCCATGTTTCGATGTTGAAGAGATACCATGGCAATGGTTCCTATATCATCTGTTGGGATTCAGTTTTGTTAGATGAAAATCTGTCGTATGAGGAAGAGCCCATTGCTATCTTAGACAGGGATGTCCACAAGTTGAGGTCCAAGAAAATAGCCTCCGTAAAAGTTCGGTGAAAGAATCGACCAGTGGAAAAAGCTACTTGGGAAACAGAGTCGGATATGTGTAGAAAATACCCTCAGCTTTTTTCCGAGTTGGTATTTGGTGTAACGACCCTTCTGGTCGTTATGGGAAATTAGCACTCCATTGGGAATTTCGAGGCCGCGGGTGGATTCGTAGGGCGTCTTTTTGTATGTATGCATGTTTTGTGTTGTATTTTTGAGGCCTCGGATGACATGTGGGGTGATAGGGGGAAATGGACAGAAATTCGAGCTCACTGCCCAAAATTCACCGCTGTGGCGGTGGGAGTATCACTGCAGCGGTACCGCTGTAGTGGTGGGTTGATCGCTTCCAGCGGTCAGTCACTTTCTCTTGGGGCCGCTGTGGCGGGCCATTGCCCGCTATGGCGATGCCGCTATAGCGGGGTCGTGATCGCTATAGCGGTGAGCGAATTTATCTTGGGTCCGCTATAGCGGTGGCTTGGCCGCTATAGCGGGACTGCTGCAGCAGCGTAGTGACATCCACAGCGGTCGACGAGAAGACAGAATAGGGTTTTTAATGCCTTAGTTTTATATTTTCATTCCTAACACACCAACACACTTTCCCACAAGCGCCTAGAGAGGATTTTCGAGCTAGGGCAAGTTAACCTTGAGAGGTAAGTCTCTTTGCTTTCCATTCTACCATTCCATCCCTCCGTTATTGTAATCATCTTCATGGGTCTTTAATGGTGAAAGTGAAGTAGGAACCCTGGAATATCAATAAACCTTCTAAACTTGATGGGTTGGGATTATTAACGCGTATTTATCAGTTAAATGGATTGATTAGTTGCTATTTGTCATAAATTGAACATTTAGAATAATAAACTAAGTGATTGAGACCTAGGGTTCTATAAATATAGTGTCTTTGCCATAGAAAACTGTTTGTAACGGGAATGTTTCATCGAGTGTGGTATAAATTGATGGTTTATGAATATTAGGGGCTTTGATAGGTTGTTTATCACCTAAATCTTCCACCCTTAGAATGGGGAGAGGGAAGGGTATTTCTTGCCTTGGTATTTGTAAATTGAGCAATGTGACTCATTGAGCCTTCTATTTTTAGACCGCGAACGTATTGAGGCTTTGAGGAAAGGAAAGGCTTTAGCAGAGTGACAGGCATTGTTCCAGCTCTACTTTGAGGTAGGTTACGGTTTACTTGAGTTAAACTTTGGTTAGTTGATTGTATGTTTATGATTTCCATAGGATAAAGCATGTCTAGTTTTCATGCACGACATTGTGTGGCTAAACTCTTAGGTGAATGCGAATTGAGTGTTTGTGTAGGCTTCGTGCCATTATACCTGTGTGATTGAATCTGCAATGGATGTGTTATGATGAGAAGCTAATATAATCTTCTTGGTGGTATTGTGACATGAAATGATAAGTTGAGTATTGATACTGAAAGGTAAGAAACACTGTTATGTAAGAGGTAAGAAAAGTGTCACGACCCAACAGGAGGGCCGCGACGGGCACCCGGTGCTAACCCACCTGGGCACCTCTTATCATACTTTCACATTTACATCTAGGTGAGCCACATAGCTAAATCGTACTTTCTATCCATCAATCATACTAATCCCATTGGGCAACAATACATTTATATCATCATTAGCAACTATGCCCATATCAATGTACATAAGCCGACGAGGCTAACAAAATGATATCTAAAATATAGGCCGACAAGGCCAAACACATCTAACCATATACACATGTCTACGAGCATATAGGCGGGACAGGACCCCGCTAAGCCCATAAATATGTACACAAAAGAATAAGTACCAAAAGTTGTAACTCTGAATGAAATAGAGCTCCGCTACGTAGTCCCTGAATAATAAAGCTATGGATCAAGTCTGTCTCCCTGGCCACCTGCGGGCATGATGCAGCGTCCACAAACGAAAGGACGTCAGTGCGAAGAATGTACTGAGTATGTAAAGCATGATCAACATCATTATGAAAGCATAATAGACAGCATAAGAAATAGCATAGTATGGGAGATAATAGTATCTTCATCACAAACACTTACTTGCTTTTCATAGGGACTTTCCATTTCTAATGTGTGATTGTGTACATACATCCATATCCACATCCGTATTCGTTTACATTTCGTATCCGTAATCATATTCATATTCATATCATTTACATATCATACCCGACCACGAAGGTTCGGTGTTTCGCGTACCCGACCATGGCCAGGCTCGGTGATCATACATACCTGGCCCTACCAAGGCTCAGGGTTACACGTACCTGGCCCTACCAAGGCTCAGGGTTATCCGTACCCAACTGCAGTGGTGCGCGCGCATTATATATATATATTCTACCCGGCCATATAAGCTCGGGGTTTCATAATAGCCATACATAGGCACATATACATAAAAGCTCATAAGCATCTTTAGCATCATTACTATTGTCGTTCATTACATCTATCCTTAAAGGATTACTCGTCATGTGAGGAATTTAGTACAATCGTAACATAGCGAGAATCATGAGCTTAGTAGCTTTTGAAGATAGCATCATTTGGGGGACATCATAGGCTTATAGAAGAGTAGATATTTGGCCAAAGAACCATGCCTTATGAAAGAAGGGTTAGCCTTACATACCTTTCCGTTCAACTATTCTATCACTTGCACGTTCTCCTTCAATGCTCACGTTTCTACCTTCATTAGAGTTATACTATCATTAGATAATCGATAGCTTAGTATACATGACTAAAGCTAGAGAAAATTGGACAGCATCTCCTTTATTTACACGACTTCCTCCATATCATATATCAACTCCCAAACATCAATATTAACATTCACAATATCATAACAATAGTCTTTATTCACCTACATTATCCTTACTTCTCAATTCACTTCCAATCATCCATATCCATGGTCATAGCACACGATTTCATTCATACATACACAATGTCTATCCAATGTTCTTAACATCATTTATAACATGATCATAATCATAACATATCAAGAATCATTACTCAACCCAAGCTATTATTCAAACATGACACTATTCCACATTCATGACCCATTTTCGATATCCTTCTACAATCCAAGTGTTTCAACTTTTCAATATCTTAAACAACATGAAAATACCATAAAAATTACCTTACATGTTGTAGGAATGAACCTTGGGTGAAAACACTTCACTTGAGCAAAACCCTAGTTCACCTCTAATGAAATTTCTTGACTTGGATTATCTTTAATGGGTTTCTTACACTTGATTCACTTAGTTTGATATTGTTGATCACTAATATCCCTTAAATTCTTATGGGAGAAGTGTAGAGAGATGTTATAGAGAGAAGGTGAGTGAAGTGAAATGAAATGAAATAAGACTTAGACCCTTATTAATAATACTCAAATCTGTCCCGACCCATTTCTACGGACAAACATACGGTCCGTATAAATTATACTGATCGTATGTCTGGCCGTAGATTTGGTCCAGAGAGGCTGACCATCTGGGCTGATTATACGGCCAAACATACAGCCAGTATAATTTATACGGCCAGTATGTTGGGCCGTATAATGCCCAGTTCCTCCGAACTCATTCTCGTCGACTCGTTTGATCTCCAATCCTTATGGAACCTTCTTAACACTTGTTTATCACCTCATTAACAATCTAAGGGACATTATAAATCTTCTCCAAGGCATCATTAAATCACCATTAACTTGGTACTCGTAAATCCTTTCTGATACTTATTGTATGACTTTCCTTCTCTTGGCAAACTTTCTTCTCTTACCTCGAATGTCTTTGAAATCTTAATTAAGTCATCAAATGTCATTCCTTACTTATTGAAATACCATATACTTTGAGCTCTTCATTATTCTATTCACTGTGCATCAACGAAAAAAATTTCGAGGTGTAACAAAAAGGCATACATGTGACTTAGATTATGGGCTCGTAGTCCGAGGATAGTTCCGAAAACGAGAGGTACATTGATATGTCCCATGTCTGAGGTTCGTTCCAGAGCGGAGGTTTGTTCTCGGGTCCGAGGAGTATTCTGGAACGAGTGGTACATGGACACCATGGGTCCCCTGCAGGTCATGACTACTGAGCTAAGACATCAGCTAGCATGTATGTACAGTGCGTGTGGTTATTATGGTAAATTTGTTTCCGTTGTTGACTTACGTGATTGTGATAATTGACATCTTGGTGATTGATTGTGATTGTTCTTGGTTGAATTGCCGTGATTTACTGATGTTCCTGACTGTTGACTGGCGTGTTTTATTCTATTGATCTTACAAAATATACATGATACTAATCTTAGTCGACCTATGATGCTTACCTGTACATAGTGTTTGTACTGATACTACCTTGTTGCATTCATTGAGTGCAGATTTTGATATAGAGACCGCTGATCGTCCTCACATCTAGCGTGGAGGATATTTGCTGACAGATTTTGGGGTGAGCTTCTTCCCATGACAGGCCGCCCGAAGATCTTCTTGCTATGATGTCTTTTCGTACTCTAGACATTATGGATTACTTACTTGTTAAGACTTCAGATTCTTAGACATGTTTTTAGCTTAGATTCCTATACGATGACTTTCGGATTTTGGGGATTGTAATAGTTAGAACTTCAGCACTTATTTCAGCATTTATGGCATGATTTACCATGTTCTTTTGTAGTTAAATGAGTAATAATTGTTTAGCTTGGTTAATATAAAACCGGATTGAATGGATAGGTGTCTTGTATGTTGGTTCGCCCACTAGGATTTAGATGGGCGCCAGTCATGGCGGCTTGGGTCGTGACATATCATATACTGACAGGGTATCATAAAGGATTGGTTCATTCCTTAATAAAACACTCATCAGTCCTCTATGATACCAACCTGGTATATGTCATAGATTGACAAGGTATCATAGAAGATATGATATACTGACAGGGTATAAAAAAAGCTCAGTCCTCTATGATACCAACCTGGTATATTTCATATACTGATAGGGTATCATAGAGGGCATGCTCATCCCTTAAAAAAAACACATCTCTGTCCTCTATGATACCCCACATAATATATATCATATACTGACATGGTATCATAAATGACTTGTACATTCCTTTAAAATAAAACATTCTCAGTCCTCTATGATACTCACATGGTATAAATCATATACTGACATAGTATCACAGATGACTAGTTCATTCCTTAAAAAAAACATAACTCATTTCTTAATAACTAAAAAAACAATCTTAGTCGTTATGATACCTACATGGTACATATATGTAACACGCCGTAAATTTGGGTTCGGTGTGAATGTATTAAATGAGCATTAATGTGACATTTTATCCCTATGAAGTCCTATCAGGTTGAGTTTGGGTGGAAATAATTGTTTTAAGATCAAGATGAATAATGAGGTGCATAAGATTCGATAGAATCGACTAAGTTTACGATAGGTCTGACTTCCAGCCTGTGAACATGAAAATCAATTGGGATTTTGAGAAAACTTAAAAGATGAAAGTTTTAGCTATTTGAAATATCTTTCCAATAATATATAGACCAGCTCAATCAGATCTCTGTTCTAGGACTTATACCCATTTTACTGAACGCTGTCAGCAGTCACGACACCCTTACGTCGCATGGGTGGCACGCATGTTTTACTCCTATGACAAATTTTTGGCCTTGTACGATGGGCCTATAGTACAAGGCCATCACATAGGTAGTGGCCTGTGGTGGGTGCATCACAAGGCCATCGCAACTGCCCATTTTCTGGTTCCAAATATTATGAGTTTATGACTTCGTTATAACTTTTCCCCGCTTCATCTTGGCCGACTTTTTGGAGGAAAAGAACCCTAAGGACATATCTCAAACCTATAAGGTAAGTTCTTACTCAAAACCCATGGTTAATACAATTTAAAGAAGATTAACACTAAAATCCTCATCCATTTCATAGATTGTGAAAATTTGATTCAAGAACTGTTGAAGAAAAGAATCGCTAGGAATTCGTCGTGAGGTAAGTTTATGTAATTCTAGTATAGTTAATGGGATTTTCTTGGGTTCATATATGATTCTAAATACATTATATTCCATGGGTGAATTGTATAAAAGCAAGAACATGAAATTGGTTTAAAAACCCTAGTTTTCGAAAAGGGTGGGAATTCAAGAGAAAAGTGTAGTGTTCTAATATTTCTCATCTAAATCAATTTTAGAGTGATTGTTGAACCTCAAAATATCATTTGGCAGCGTTTTAGCGGGGATTGAGGTATGTCTCTTTTCGAAACATACTTTTCAACCTTTAAAAATTGTTTGTTTGGCAAGGTTTGTGTGCTTGAGGGACAAACCCACATTAAACCTTATATGTATTATACTATATATATATTTGTGATTTCCCTTATCAAGGGATGGTTGAAATTGAATTATAAAGCTTTGAACTTTGAACATGATTCCCCCCTATAAGGGATGCTTTAAACTTGATTTTGAAGGTTTGGATATTCGAGGTTTTTTGCCCTATGAATGGCCCTCGTTGAATTGAAATTGATTAATGATTTAACTTGGTTTCTAAATATATTAATGACATTGGTATACCCTTAGTAACGGGATGTCACGACCCAACCCCGTAGGCCGTGACTAGTGCCCGATCTGGGCACCCAAACCCATCTATCAAATGCATTCAAGTATATAGCAGAAGCCGACGAGGCTATATTCCAAATTTAGATAATTTCCAGAAAAATTTCAGCAGAGTTTCCTTTGTTTTACAAACTATCCAAAATAACCCTGCGCACAGAAAATACCAACAAAGGCCACACCGGCCAACAAGGCAACATGTAAACATATGCGGACCGGCCGCCGCGGCGAATGGGATCGCCCCAAACACATCATATACACACATCCGAACAGAAAGACCCCAACCCACAAACATGTCCACAGACCTCTAAACAGACCGACAGAATCATATGACGGGACAGGGCCCCGCCGTACCCAAATAGTCAAATATACAGAAATATATACATAGCAAAAGATGTAGGTACCAAAAGTGGACTCCGGATCAAAAGGGAGCCCTCCGAAATAGCAGAAAGTGGGGCCTACAGTGGTGGATCACCTGTGTCTGTACCTGCGGGCATGAAACGCAGCCCCCGAAGAAAGGGGGTCAGTACGAAAGATGTACTAAGTATGTAAAGCATAGAGTACAGAAATATGAGCCACAACTGAAAGTAAACAGGATACAACAGGGGGAATACTGAACAGTATATCAGAATCTATATCAAAATCATATATACATAATGCAAACCAAATCATGCAAAGCTCAGGAACGTGATCACCACTCCGACACTGGTGCCACACACAACATAACACTAGAAGGTTCAAATCTCCGTACATCCCCGAGCACACATATCATCATAACATATCACCAGCCATATCACAGCATAACACCAAACGGAACCCGGCCCTATGGCGAGGTCTCGGGAACCGTAACACAGCATACGGCCGAATTTATCATAGTGCGCACGAATCCTAACCGGCCCGGGAACCGATGAACGAAGTCATAATAAGGGCACGAGCGGAGTCATGAGCAAACAATGCAATTTATAAGTCAAAACATCTTTTGAAACTTGATAATATCATATGCTAATTCATTAATCAACTAGTTCGAATAGTTAGTCAATACGGGGTTCGTTTAACAAAATATTTCCAACATAGTATTTATGGTTCAAAATATAATCTAGAATACTGTGGCAGTCAAAACATTATTCTATGATAGCCAAATTCATAAACAAAAGTGTTTTGCTGACATTATACAAAAATGAGAATAATAGAGTCAACAAGGAAGTCTCGATGCTAGCGGGCCACCGCGGGTCAAGTCGAGGTGACGGACATGAATCACGAACATTTAGGGTCTATGGAATCATACATGGAAGATCCGAAGCGATTTGATTACATTTGCATAAGTTTCGGACATTTAATTACTTTGCAAGCAAAAGAAGGACTTTAAGGTTCAATTCAATTGAATGAATAGTGCTCGATTTCAAATTCGGATTTCAAGGAACAGAATTTCCCCCGGGGCTCCGATATCAACCTAGGATACTTAAGACATGCCAAAAGAAGGAATAGGGTAGCCTTACATACCTTATAAGCGTCTTACGCTCGCCCCAAACTCAAGTCCCGTTTCGCTCAGAATCTGCAAATGGTCAAAGTTACCAATTAGGGATTTCAAGGCTTAAGAATTCACTTAACCACATATTTGTCTACCGAAATTTCGGCAGCATTTCCCCTACATATATAACACCCCCGAGACTTAGCTCGGCTCAAATACATCAACACAACAACCCACAATATCACAGACATCATAAGTCATAACAAAATCACTCTAACGTCAATATTCTTCCTTTCTATATAAATCGACAACTTTCATTCAAACTTCACAATACCAAACTAATGTCCACATTATTGTATTCATTTACTCATTCAAGGTTATTCAAACACATCCCAATAATATTCCGAGCAATATACACAAGTTCGAATGATTCGTCACTTTCCATATTCCATCCGAAACGTCAACAACTACGACGAACATACTAACTCGCATTGTTTCATTCCAAATTCATTAACAACAACCATAATCCACATTTAAAGTCTTACTTTCACAATTATATAAGAATATACAAAAATCATATAAATTCCCATAAGAACCCGCAACCATTTTCCAATGCCAATTCAACTCGTTAAACATTCATTTACGCCATAAATGCCACAACGACGCAATTAACAACTAAACAAAATCAAATTCACCTCCCTTCCACACTATCATAGCTCACGGCCAAACACACCCTCTATACACACACACGCCATTCACAAACACCACAAAATTCCATAATCTTCATGCCACTTTAATCACTATAACATATATATCCATTCCCTAACATAAAAACATAGAAATCTTACCTTTTTCTTGAAATTCCGACTTGCCGCAAACGCCGCTCTTTCGGCAAACTAATTGTATCACGTCGGAGAGCACCTTGAACTTACTACAATACAAGAAGGACAAGATTTTTAGATCAAGATTGGAGGCTAGAATTTTTTTTTCTTTTCCAAAGGGTTCGGCCGAGAGCCTTATTTGGAGCTCAATGGTTCAAGATTTTATTTCTTGAACTTTCTAATAGCTAAGGATGAATATATATATTCCTCTTGTCTTGATAAGAAGCACATGCAAATCACATGACCTATTTGTGGGTTTGGGCTTGCACATGGCCGGCCACCCCTTGTGGTTTGAGCCTCAATTTTCTTTTATTTTGTTGAGCCCAATTCGTTAAAACTCTAGTTTTGTAATTCCCGAAACTAATTCCCGAAATCCCAATTTTGCCCTTGGACATCCTCCATATTTCCACACCAACATTTTTCATAAACAACCTAGGCATATTAACAAAAATCAAAATATTGCCTTATAACATACAAGTCTTAATTATTCTTACAATTTCCAATTATGCGAAAACACGGGACATAACACGGGATGATTAACATAATCAATAATGAGTGGTTCGATTTCTATTATATGATTGTGATTCGGCTAATAGACCATAATTTCTGTTGTTTGTGTTTGTCCTAGATACTCGAGAGGAAGAGTAGTCACTATGGATCCTAGTAGGGTTAGCCTTTCCATTCGGGAGGAAGAGTCGCCATCGAGGGTCGGTAGCCCCGGTGTGGTTCATGCCTAGGTGTTGGCATAAATCCATGTGTGAAGTTTTGATGATTGACAAAGTGAACATACAATGAAAAGAAATCAGGTCTAGATACATGAAGAATTGATAAGGTAATTGAACAAAGCTAGACAGTTGGTTGAGATGATACAGAGGTTCCAGACAATGAAAAAGGCCTGAAAATGTAAGCAACATAGGACGGTTAGAACAGGTCCATAGACATGTTCCATTGCAAACAACCTACGTAAAAGAACATACACATGTCTCATGTTTCAAGCATGTGTGTCAATGCAAAGATAAATGCAATGATCAAATTAGAGAGAGAATGAACCAACACATGATCTATCACAAAATAGATGCAGACCGAGCAAAGGAGATGAAGATGACTCAGTCACAGAGCAGTTCATTGAAGAACAGAACAAGTCTGAAAACATGTTCTATCTCAGGAGTCATCAGGTGTAGTTGTCGAATGAATCAGAAGAGAAGAGATCATGAAGGGAAAAGGTGAAGATGACTTAGATCTATTTTGTTCAAACAAATAGAGTTGCAGATAAAGCACATGAACTAGGTTTGCATACATGTCCCAACACAGATCAAGAACATGTTTAGAGGCACAGAGCTAGACGAGGCTGAAGACATGATTTATTCTAGCAATGAATAAATCTAATTGAAGAGAATACAGACACAGAGCAACACATGATGCATTAAACAGGTTTGTCAACACGTTCCATCATCCATCACAAAAGCAGGCTCAAGATAGAGTCAAATGAATGAACGATAAGGGGAGGATGAAACCGATTCGTGAACATGTTCCATCTCAGACAATGCAAAGATTCAGAGGCAAACAAACTAGGCGGATGAAATAGGTTCGTGAACATGTTCCAGCACAAGTGCTACAACAACTAGGATTTGCATATTTATGGAAAAGACTTAGCGGTCAAGTATGGAGGATTCCTTGCCATAATTGTCGAGATTATTCAGACTTCTACAAGGAAAAAGAAGCTGACTCAAAAGGCATGAATCCCAATTCAACACAAACCCTAATATATCTCATGGGCCTACTCTAAGAGGGTTTTGTGTTTGCCGACCTACTATGCACTCAATGCTATATATATCTATGTCTTACCAAGAAAAAGGTTTTGTGCACTCACAAATAGAGGATTTTGAATATTGAGCGATTAACAAAGATATCAAGAATATTCAGAATCCAGTGTTGTGTCCTTAGTGCAAGAATAAAGATTGAAAAAGTTATTCTACTGCATAATGTTTTCTAGTTCTTAAGTCTATAATCTTGTATTAGGTTGGGATATCTATTTGTACTTTATCCTTTTTATTAGAAGTAGTCAATTAGGTACAAAAACGTTGCAAAATTCAACTTCAGGTTGAAGGCAAAATTCAACTTCAAGTTGGAGGTCAACTTGAAGGTTGCTTTCTAGTCCGAGGTTGATTAGTGAGATATGAATTAGAGGTTAGTTCCTAGATTATAAAGTCTGTAACTTGAATTTGCAAGGCTCACCGTTGTAGTGGAGTTTGGGGTAAATCCTACAGTGGTCTAGGTCGTGGTTTTTATCTCCCTTGTGAACTGGGTGGTTTCTACATAAAATTTTTGTGTTCTTTACTTACCTGCAATTTATATTTTAGAAGACACTAGCATTGAACAAGTAGAGTAACGTTTTCCATCCTATAGGCGAAAATTAGTTACTGGATAGGATAGGAAGTAGGTCATACAACCTAACAAGTGGTAATAGAGCGGGTTCTCCTTAAAGAGGCTAACACCTTAGGAGAGGATCATGATGGAGGCTGCACAATAGATAGACAAAGCAGAGAGAAATCAATCTAAAGGCCTCCACTGTTGAAAAGCGAGCACTAATTCTTGTGGAAGAATAGGATGCCAACCTATCTAATAGGCATGGACTAAAATTTGTGGATAATCATGTCAGAAGGTCCGCTGATCCCCATGAATACTATGCGTGATGGAACAAGAAGGCCAAAACCTCAAGAGGAATTCACTGCTGAATATTTTGCAATGATGGAGCTAAACGCAAGAGCATTCAACATTCTGCAACATAGCCTGGGAATAGATCAGTGCAATAGAATCTCAGGATGCTTTAGTGATAAGGAAATCTGGGACTGGCTTGCACAGACGCATGAGGGTATGACTCAAGAAAAGCAAATCAGACTGAATATGCACATGAGAAGATATGAATTATTCACTATGAGGGAGAACGAGTCAGTCAGGAATATATTTAATAAATTTGTCAACATTACCAGTAACCTCACAGCACTTGGTTAGACTTTCTCCAATGAAGACATAGTCATGAAAATCCTAAGAAGCCTTCCTCCCTCATGGGATCCAAAAGTCCAGGCCATCAGAGAAGTCTATGAAATAAGCACCATGCGAATAGAGGATTTATATGTCAACTTTCTAACGCATAAAACAAAGGGAGGCCCTTCAAAATCAAGAGCCATACCAGCCAATTCAGACATCGATAAGGAGGAGCCAAGTGTAGACAGTTTTGCACATAATTATCAACACAAACGATGTGCAGTTTGTGGAAAGTAAAATTTCCTAATTAAAAATTGCCCAACATGGAGATCAAAAGGAAAAGAGGCATTGACACCAACATCGAGTTCAAGGTCCAAGAAGGATTCAGTGGAAGCCGATTACAATGATGTCATTGCCATTGAAGATTCAAATCTGGCGTTGAGAAAGACATATGGGAAGGTACTCTCGATCTTAACAGGCTTGATGATATTCCTAGAAACGACCTCATGACACTGGTGATAAATCTAAGTAATGAGTGCCGAAACATGAGAGATGAAAGAGTTAAGCTGCTTGGCACCATTGTCAGCCTGACAAAGGGGTCCAGGAGTATAAAGAAGTGCAAGAATAAAACAAAAGGGGAAAATGCTCACTGAAGGAATAGGTGGCTTAACTTGGTCCACGCATCGCAATATTTCAAACTAAAGCTCTAAAGCTGACCACAGATACCGAACTCATTCCAAGAAAAACAAAGATGGAACATGTAGAAAAGAAAGTGGGGGACACATACAGAAAGAAAAGACACCCAACAAACAAAGGCAAAAGAAAGGGACTCAAGCCAGGCAAGGGTCGTAAGACCAACCTCTGATCGACCATGAAAAGAAGAGTGACAGAAGGAAAGCAAAACAACAGTATATGCATAGGCTTGATTAAAAACTTACAACAGAAATAAAACAAGAATTACGTCACTCTTATTTTAGAAAAAAGGAAGGCTCAGAGAAATAGTTGAGAAAATAGATGAATTCAAGGAATCACCCAGGGATGAGTGTGAGGGCGAAAAAATGCAGAACTCTGGAGAAAACTCATTTTCAGTAGAGGATGATGACAGTGGAGAGATAAATGAGGAGAAGAAGAGAAAAGGAGAGAGCACTTAAACATAAGAAACTGGTTGGAAGAGAAGAACACATCCAAATGGTGAGTAATCATATGACCATGAAACAGGTTGAAGAACTTGTTCTATCAAGAAAAACGAAGACAGTCAACTGGAACAAGTAGTTCAACCTGATCCAGTGACGTGCTGAAATGTACAAATCCCCATTGGAACATCAACAAAGAAGGACATCAGAGGACTACAACAGGTTATGTGGTGTATGCAAATGGTAACAATATACTAAAAGGTTCCTTAGTTGATTAAGTTGAAATATTGACAAAATATTGAAGAGGAAGAATTGTGGTAGTATTGAGAATGATTGAAGCTGCACAAATCTTCCTTAAAATTGGCTAGAAAGGTTGTCTTAGGTTGAGTGGTTTTTTAAAGTAATTAAAATATTTTACATAGTCTTGTACATTTATTTGTATATCCTATACCATAATATGTTCATAATCTCCCAAAAGGGTCTAACATAATGATTGTCACAGAACTGACATCAATACTAAAGATTGCATATGGTTAGTCTTATACACTCCAGATACGTGTTCTTCCTCTTGTAGTCAATTAAATACTCAGATCATGGAACAACTCAAACAACCTGTTGTCATATCCTAGCCAACTTTAGCCGTCAATAAGTGTGTGTTAAGAAGTGAAAAGTAAGTCATGATGACTGTGTTTAAACAAAAAGGGAAATTTTTCACAATCGAGTCATCAGTTTTTCGCAAGAAGACTCTTCAAATGTCGTTCACACCACTTTAGTTTCCATTATCATGGCTAGTTAAACCAACCTCAAATTTACCAAATCTCACTCACACTATATCTTCACCTTGGAACCAAATCCAAAATTTTTAAAACGTCAAAATACTCCTTTAGTTATGATAAACTCTTCTCTCTCATATACTCACAAAACTCGTCAACCTTAGAATATATTCTCCACTTCCCTCACCTTAATCCACCAGTCTCCATTATACAAATGAATATACCCACAGAGTAGGTGAAAGAATGAAGAAAATTAGTTGGACCATATAGAAAGGGGGAATGTGCTAAAAATTTTGAAACAGGAGAAAGTGAGCGAAAAATCAGTAAAGCAACAACTCTTTAAGAAAATGAGTTTTTTGATATTGTAAGTTCGGATCAGGTTGACATTGTTAGCCAAATGAGTGGAAGGTTACTCCTAGTCCTGCACCCAAGAAAATTATATTGTACCTTCTGGCGAAGAAATTAGTAGATAAGGGGTGTTTAGTCCTCATATTCGGGATACGAGTATGGATACTCCTTCCCTAGAGGCGGTACTAGTGGTTAGTGAGTTTTACAAAGAAGGGAAAGCTAAAGCTGAGGTTCATTGGGCCTTTTGAGATTCTTCAGTGTGTTTGTGAGGTAGCTTACGAGTTGGCATTACTGCCAGGTTTTGGTGGGTGTTCACCCGGTGTTCCATGTCCCCATGTTGAAGAAGTACCATTCAGATGGGTCTTATGTCATCTATAGGGACTGAATGTTTTTTTATCAGAATTTTTCCTTTGAAGAAGATCCAGTAGCAATCTTGGATAGGCAAGTTAGGAAGTTGAGGTCGAAAGATATAGCTTCAGTTAAGGTGCAATTGAAGCACCATCCTATTAAGGAGGCTACATGGGAGACTGGGGACGATATGCGTAGTAAATATCCCTAGCTCTTTTCTGATCCAAGTACCTTCTCTTCGTTTCATTTTCGTTCGAGGACGAACGGTCATTTAATTGGTATCTGATGTAATGACCCGTTTGGTTATTTTAGGCATTTTACACCTTGTAACCCTGTTGACCATTCCCCTAGCTTCTTTAGAGTTTATTTGACTTGCGGAGAAGGTGAAGCGGTTTCCGAGGCAATCGGGTGAGTCGTGGTTAGTTTTGAGGATTTCAGAAGCTTCTAAGTCGAATAAGTGAAAAAATGTTGACCAATACTTGACTTTTGGGCAACTGAGTCTTTTTGGGGATTTCTTCCATTCCATTATGTCCGGAAGGTCGATTATAACTTGGTAAAGTGGTCGGTTCAGTTCCCTAGGGGCGAGGGGTATTCTGGTCTGTTGGTTGAAATTCTAGTTTTTAGGCATTTGGGGGTTGACCGGGTCAAGATGACCTCTTTTGGAAATTCTGAGAGAGCGAGTGAGTTAATAACATGCTTTAGAAGTGGAATGAATGTTTGGTTTATGTCCGGACGGTCTCAGATGAGTTTCAGATTTCGGGTTGAAGTTGAGTGAAACCAAATTTTTCTGGTTTCTGGTGAAGCCGCATTTGCGAGCTTCTAATCGTACCCGCAGTTGTTGTCCCACAGGTGCGATGTTCAATGGGTCAAGGGTGGTCCGCACCTGCGACGGGTTTTTCGAGGTGCGTACCGCACCTGCAACCATTTTTCAACTCCTGCGCCTTTCGGTTAGATAAGTGGGGACCGCATCTGCGGCCTTTTCTCAGCAGGTGCGAGCCCGTACCTACGAAGAAGAGTCCGCACACGAGGAATTGCTGGTCAGAAATCTCTTTTAATCTTCTTATTTCCCAATTCGAACTTCATTCTCCCAAAACCATTCTTAGACCTAAATAGCTCGGTATAAGGGGATTTTGAAGGGTTTCTCATAGATTTTATTGGGGTAAGTTTCTTACCATTGTATTATGATTTTATCTTTGATTAGTTAGGCATTTTCATGATAGGAGTCTTGTTTTGGTTAAGGGTCTTTTATGTCTTATAAACCCTAGTTTGGAAATGGATTTTCCTACTAATCATCGATGGTTTTGGAACGATTTCCTAGTTTTTAGCTTGATAAAGCTTGGTTAAACAATTTTTAACTCCAATTTCAGTTTCAAAATGGATATTTCAAATGGATTGATTTATGGGTTTTGACATAAATTGGGATTTTGATAAATTAGAGAAATCGAAGGCAACTTGGGGTTAGCTTTGCATGGAAACTTAGGATTATGATTATTTAGATCTTGGGTAACTTGTTTCCAACTTGAATTTGAGATTTTCCCTCGTGGGCCTGTGTTCATTTTCTAAAGTCGTTTTTTGGTCGATTTAGAAGTATAGCAATATGGGTGTCCTTAGACACGTATACTAATGTAGAATACTAAATTGATAGACTTTGATCGTTCTGCGGCGATTCAGAAGAGGAAAGCTCAAATTGGATAGTTCATGGCACCTGTTCGGCACCGTGGTAGGCCACGACTAACTTATGTTTAGACTTCGATTAGAGAAACATATGTAGATGGTAGTTATTGATGGGGAAAGCACGATAGGCCTTCGGGCATGGTGGTGGTGCTGAATCCACTAGTTTGGTATGGATGTTGTTATGTTGTCTTGCTGCCATACTTGTTAATATGTTGTGATTACTGATTGAATCATTTGTCCTTGATATGTGGCTTATCTCATGAAAAGAGAAAGATTACGTATTGGTGACTTGGTTTAGTTTGGCATGCATGATACACACTTATTAGTTCCATGATTTGAGATGTTGTTGGAATTGACCCATGCATTTCAATATCATCCATCCATATGTATAAATGGTTACAATGGAAATAATGATAAGGGCCCAACTGGCAAATCGTAACAATGATACTCTGTGTGAGCCCGAGTGGCAAATAGTAATAATGATAATCTGTATGGGTACATGGACTTTGCGGGTCTCGCATGGGTCATAAGTTTGAGGCATTGCCCTTAGCACGTGTGTACGTGATCGGAGAGGAGGCCTGGGGGGCATTGCATGGCATTGCATAGCATGACATTGCATTCACTTTATTATTCATGACTATTCATTGACATCTTATACATTCTGTCTGATCTTATATTTGAACATGCTTTCGTGACTGTTGACACCTAATTTTTTACCTTCCGTAATTTATTTTAATTACTCAAGGTCCTTGGATGATAGACGGAGTGAACCATGCAATTTTAGAGGTCAAAATGATTTTATAAAATTATTTAGGTCAATATTTGACCATTCTTATCTGGTAAAATAATTTCTATAATATTATAGATCATTTAGGAATTAATTGGAACATTTTACAATAAATATGAGTTATTTGCTAGATTTAACCAAAGAGAAAAGCAATTTTAAATAATTATTTATTTGATTGTTTAAATTGTCAAAAATCAAATTAGCAAATATGTTATTCCCTTTAATCCAAGGAATTTGATTAATTAAAATAATTGACCATTTTATCCCTCAATCCTTAATTCTGTATATTTAATATGCATTGGCATAATTTGTTAGAATTAATCATAATTATTTCTAGTGTTTAATTATGATAATTGGTTGATTAATCAATTATGGTCATTATTACAAATTGACTTTTAATTGTTGAATTGTTTCTATTATGGATACAATTGAAATAACAAATTCATGGTTTAAGGCAATTGGGGTCATTTTTGCACAACTAACATTTTAATGGTTTAATTGATTTGATTATGGCCTTAATTAAAATAATCAAATTCTTTGGCTTAAATTAATTAAGGTCATTATTAACTTTAAATTGGCTAATTAGGCCAAATATGGTCATGATTGAAATAATCAATTAAGGTCATATTTGCAAAGATAAGCCCATTGGCATAATTAGCCGCATTTTAAATTAATTAATAGGCTAATTATGTCCTAATTATAATATTGTGATATATATATATATATATATATATATATATATATATATATATATATAAGGCCCCTTTCTGAGGCCCCTTTCTTCTTCTTTAAAATTTTGGACCGAGCCCAGTCCAATAAAGTGGACCGACCTGTCCCAACAAACACGCCTCAGCTTAAGGTGGCAAAACCCCTCCTTCCCTTTTCATTTTTACTCCACACCAAACACACCCTTTATACTTTCTCTCCTCTCTTCCTTCCTCTTTTGTGCAAACCCTAGCGCCGCCTCGTCTCTCTGATGCCAAAACTGGCAACGCGTAGATAGTACAATCCTCTCTCAGCTTTTGTAGGTCCTTTTTGGGTAGCATCAATTGCTATATCCTTTTTCTCTGCTCCATTTCACCAAACACTAACCCTTGAAAGCATCAGAAATGGTAACACACACTTTCTTTTCGCATTTCGTGTTAATATTAAAGTCAAACATTGCATTTTTTTGTTGATTGTTGTCCTATTTTGAATTTTAAAGACCGACTCTCATTGGTTCATAAGGTTTTGGGTCGGATCGACCTAGAATAAGTCAAATCCGACCGTATGTGTGTGTTTTCTTTAAATCCTAGCCGTAGATTTCATGAATTAAGTGTTTTGCATCTGAAAAAACACCAAGTCCCACATCGTTGTTTTAGGGGTTTTCAATAGTTCTGGGGTTCTATAAATAGAACCATAACCCTCACACTTAAACAAGTTTCAGAATCCAAAAAGATTGAATCTCGAGTATTTAACTCGAAATTTAAGCTATTAGTAAAATTTTGTACTTAGCTTTAAAAGTGAAGTCATTTCTCAGTTCTAAAATTTATTTCTTTTCTATTTTTGTGGCTGAGTTCTTGGATTGGAAGCACTAAGGCTCCAAATTCAATCTTATTCGCGGCTGCACATCAAAAAGGTTAACTTTTATCTTGTTTATAGTCTTCTTTGTTTAGTTTGAGTACTAGTGATCTGTTTAGTTTGGGAACAATGCTAATATGATTTATGTTAGTTGAGGTTAGCTAGTTTGTCTCTACTTAGTTTGACTATTAGTGATAATATGCTTAGTTTGGGAGTAGTACTGATATAAATTATGCTTAGCTGAGGTTATCTTGTGATTACTTTCTTGCACTCTTTTTTGTTTAATTTGAGTGATGATTTGTTGTTTTAAGAGTGTTATTGATGTGAGTATGCTTAGCTTAGGTGGAATCCTGATAATATTGTGTTAGCTTATGGTTATATATGCTCATGATTAATCAGCAGTACCTTTATAAATTAAGTTAGAATGATTATACAGACTTGGCTTAGAGATGGCATTTAGGGAAGTTTAAGTGTGTATAAGTGAATTGTAAACCACTTGACATGAGGGAACCTTTTAAAGGCACCTTAAAGAGAGGGTTAAGCATGAACCAAGTATAACTTGGATCATAGTATTTCCTTCCAGATAAGGGGTTCCATGGTATGCCCTACATTTCTATGGGGTGTATGTTCACATTATCGACACTCCTAACTCTCCAACTGCTATCAGTAAACCAAAAGAAGAAAGGGATCTAAAATGAATTTGTCAAGACAAGTTGTTAAAAATGAAGGAAGAGATTGTTCACTTCAGGCTACTGACTCTTAAAAAAGGGATTTGGTAAAAGCTTTGAGGTCTAAGTCCCTTTATGATACGAAATGTTAAAACTGTTTGAACTTTTGGGACTGTCTGGTCCAAATAACCTTGTTTAAATAAGTAGAGGGTTTATATATAAGTAGTTAATTGAATTCTGAAAACAAAGAGTATAGGTTAAGGTGAGATACTGATAATGAGGTTGTGTCTTGAAGGGAACACTAAAACAACTAAAATCATTTAGTTTTATTGAGTCATTGTGCCATTCGTTTTCTGTGAAGATCTTGTAGAAACATGGTTTTTCTTTCCATGTTACCTAAGTGGAAATTCATATGAATGTTGTACCCTCCTATTTTACATTCTCTTGTTACTGTTAAAAGGACTGACGTAAAAGGGTCATCTTTGGGAGACTTATGGTCATTTGAACATATTGCAACCCTGTCCTTCTTGTGCCATTTCTGCTCTCCTGAACTGATAGCTTCATATCCTTGTATTTTTTTTTTTATGGATAATGTGAACTTTGCCTCCCCCATGGCCCCTTTGTTTGTGCTTGATTCATTGAGTGAATATGTTCTCTTTACTTGACCCTGCTCAGAATCATGAGCAGCAATATGTCTAATTTGACTTCTCTATGTTTGCTCTACAAATTGCCTTAGGCTTGAGTCTTGTATCAAATTTGTATGAATGACTCACCTAATATTTAACATGATTAGTTGAATTTAAGTTTGCCTTAGTTTAGGATTGATATCCTTATTTAAAGATTGAAAGATGATTACGAGGTTAATAACTAAGAGAAGATTTAAGACTTACTCTAAGTTCAAGAAGGAATATACAGGGTGATATACATAGGTATTGATAAAAGGAACAATGATGATGAGAGGGTATATACCTATACGGTATATCATCAGGTATATCATGTATATGTATGTATCTAGGGGCCTCAGGAAGTGTATATCAAATGGAAAAGGGAGTAGACAACCCATGTAAGCTTCAATACTTAGACAAAATCTCGATTAAGTAGGTGATTGAGCCTGGCCCATTCTAAGTTTAATAGCTGGCCATGTTTACACTTAGCTAAAAACAGAGAGGGGAACAGGTGCCGAATATCGCCCTTTCTTTAAAAATCAAACTTAGGCTTCTAGGCCCTATAAGCCCCCATAGTTATGTATGCATACGTGTTCATCATTTTACATATTGTGTATGCGTATATTTTTGGTAAGATCAATAGTATATTTTCTAACCGGGTTCCTTTTCTCTTTCCTCTTCTTCACCTCATGGCCACTTGGGCCGAGTCCAAAGACAACATGTTGACAACGGGCAATTCTTTCACATAAAGGGTCCAAGACGAAGAACAAAAGCTAATATTATAAATATACACAGAGGCCTAGCCATGGGTGAAAATGACCAACTAGGGGGCTTGGTGCGCCCCTAACCTGCCTTCACTCTGTTATTATTTTTTCCTCATTTTTTAAAAATGTTGTATTTGTATTTGTAATGCTTGAAAAAAAAACTCATATATATTCTTGGAATCTTTATGGTTTGAAATAGTCGTCTTAGGACAACGGTGCTTATGCCGTTTAGTTGACCTTAAGTCCCCAAACGATTTTCATAAAACCGGATTTAGCGTAACAATTTCTCAAGTTAAATGCATAACTAATACAAGTTAAAATAGAAGGACAAAGGGATTTTTAAGACCAAAAATGTTATGACATTTCTCTTTAAACCGGATCATGTTTTAAATCAAGGAATACATTTATACAATTTTCTGGACCAAAACCGAATTCAAGTCAATGATTTGGCCCGAGCCCAATAGTAAAAAAGAGGTTTTTTGGGTTGAAGCCCGCCAGGAACCAATAAATGATGTTGGGGCCAAGCCCAACCTAAAACAAAGATTTTTTGGACTGAACCTCATTTGATTTTATTTTTTTAGAAAAGGAAACAAAAAAAAAATGCAAATAAGAATTTGGGCCAGGCCTAAACGGAAAATGCAACCCTTTCAATAAAAGTGTCATATTTTAGGCTTTAAGCCCAAACTCAGAAAATCAATTTTGTCTATACACATTTGTCCGCAAATTCATAATACTAAAACAAACCATTTTCATAAGTTACGCTTGTTCAAAATAAGTAAAAACGTTCGTAAATACGAAGTTTTAGGATAAGACGTTCTAACGCATTATACGGGTTGACCCGAAGTTCAGTGGGGGATTAACCATGAATAGAAAAATCATATATACTTACTTATGTATATTATAAAATCAAAATATTTTGTACCTTTTGCAAACAAAATATATTATCCTTGTACATAAAAGGAAATTATTCTTATCTGGATATTATAAATCCCAACCTGAAGTACCCATATGTAAGGGGAATATATTCAATTCTCTTACCATAATCAAATGATATTCAATAATAACAGTCTTTTAAAATGCGGAAATAAACACAAAATAAATAGTTCTTGCAAATAATCATATACTGGAATTCGAAGGTCAAACGTGTAGTACGGATCCTTAATACTAGGGTGCCTAACACCTTCCCTAGGGGATCACCAGAACCCTTACCTAGAACTTTGGGTTACAAAAGTTTTTTCACGGTATTTTAATAAACCCTTCACCACTGGTTTTCCTAGTTTCCTAAAAATTAGGTGGCGACTCTTTTTTCAAAACAAGTCCGAAAGAGCACCAACAAGTTCAAAGTAGCTTTTCGAGCACTAATCCCGCTGGCGAAATGCGAACCGTAACAGATGGCGACTCTGCTGGGGACTTAAAGGTTCTAACCATAAGGATTCCAGTATAATATGAATTTATCTGCTTTAACTGTTTATGTGTTTATTTTCCCACAATTATAACTGTCATTGCATGCATATCATAACTATGCCACTCCTGGCATTTATTTTACATTTTTGTTCCAAAGTCGACTTCGCGGAGCACGCAGTCATTCATTCACTATAAAACAAAAATATTTCTTTGGAACCGTTATGAGGTGGGGTTGCTTCGCGGCCGTCTAACAACCCTAACGGTTCAGCCTCAGTTGTCCGCTCGGGCTCCCGGTCCCTTGCAAAAGCCCACTCTAGTCATAACTAGGATAGAGCTAAGCTAAATCCCTACCGAACTAGAGCATTCGTACTTAGACGGGCCTTGGGTATCTCAGATCTACCAAAGGCTTATTAAGAAGATTACCTTTTGTTCGGACGGTCTATGACCCGATGACACCGCATTTCATTTATGTGCTACGTGGAAACATGCATGTGCCTATGTGTTGAACCATTGGCCCCACGAGAAGGGGGGGATCTTAACGGTGTTTTGTTTTGTAGATGGAACGAAGTATTCGGTTTGACATAGTCCTTGAGGCCCCAGACCTGCTTTGAGCTTGGTGGGAATGGTTAGGAGATGCTCATCGTCGGACCATTAGTTGCACCTTAGGTCACTTGTCCTCTATCGTGACCATGAAAGGTCGACCAGAGCTAATAGAAGTGTTAGCTGGGTAATGGGATGACAAGGAAATGTTGTGTCGTTTTGGTAACGTCGATATGACTCCGACCCTAGAGGAGATTAGGGATGCCATAGACAGCAATGGAACCTGTCTAAGAAGGCGACATAAGCCGGACCATAATTTGCTATTTCCTTAAAAGCCATCCATTGGCCATATTTTGAAGTACCATGCTTTGACCGAAGCACCTTGGGAACACGGGCCCACTGTAGCCTTCAGTGACCTATACCGAAGATTCAGAGATGTTATTGGGTATACTTTGTATCAAAGGGAGTTCAAAAATCGAGAAGAGTGGGAAGCCGTCAGGCCCTTAGTATTTGCCATCGCCTTATTGGGTACTATGGTGTTCCCAAAAGATGAATCACTGGCTATAGACACTCGTGTGATCTATTTAGCCTAGGCTATCTTCTGTGGCATAACCAAAGATCAAGAAACTAGGTATTTCGACTTAGCCCCTATCATTTTGGCGGACATCGTCTGGGCATTAGAAAAATGCCGGAATCATTTTTGATACTTCCAAGGATGTAATATGTTGCTGCAATGGTGGATTATCAAACACTTCAACATGGAAAGAGAGGTTCAGGTTTTGAATAGTCAGAACAGAATAGACTGCCTCATAGATTACTGTCCAGATCTCGGGTATGTGTCCAAAAATGGTTGGACTAGCTTCTTCACTGATTTGACTGATGATCGGATTCAATGGATGTTCACCGACTTTATATCCGAGACCATAGTAGTTCGAGGTAAGAATTGCCCATTCGTGCCATTAGTCGGGGTTTGAGGAATCCGCCCCTACTATCCATCTCAGATGTTTGAGGCAGTTTAGGAGAAGGCAAGTAATACCCCAAGTAGGGAACCCGAGCAGTTCATCATCGAACATACAAAACAGAAAATCAAGAATGCTGGGATAATTCTCAGAGAATGGAATGATCGAGTGAGGTGGGGACCAGACACCTTAGTGCCAGACAAGTTCGAAGCAGGATGTGACCAGGAATACTATGAATGTAAGGTCATTTGGCCCGCACACCTATCCCAGGGCCCATACTTCATCATGATGTCCGAAAAGAGGATCGCCTGAAAGAGTGTTTGGAAAGTACGGATGAGCATTTGGCTAAGATTCTGGAAGAGTCAGATCCCGTCATAGTTAGAATAGAGCTGTATCAGATGCGTCTTCACATTCAGACCGCCCGTCGAAGGGCAAAAAAGGCCAAGCCAGGTCAAACTTCGACATCAGCCGCTGAAGGAAGACTTTGCTGATTTTACTGCTTTTATTATTATAGCCCCATGTCGGCTTCATCATCCTTTGTAATCCCTTCAAGGAAGATATTATTATTAATGAATGATGATTTTCGGGGCAATGGTTCATCTTTACAAATGGCACTTGCATGTTTCAAACGATTAGGACAGCCTTGGCTCAAAAAGCCTTAGGAACACAAGTAATATAACTGTTTACAAATTACATGACTGCTTGCTACGTGCTTCACATGCCTACATTCTATATGTGCTATCATGTATTAAAGCCTGAATACGATCAATCCAATGTTTTAAATTACATACCTAAAAGAAAACCAATTGACTTAAGACTTACCCTAGTGTATCTCCACTCAAAAAGGTTGACTTACAAATGGCCAACCAAGGAGATCAGAACATGCTCACCCTAGGAGAAACCGCTGAAATGCTGAGAATCAAGGTTCAGCAAATGGAAGAGCATATTCAGGAGATAGAAAAGAAGATTGAAGAGGTTGATAGGTTATTGAATCTTGTTGGTAACCTACCGGAAGGGATACCACAAGAACAATACTATGAGGAGAATGTCTCTGAGGAAGTGAAAGAGTTGGTAATGAACTACATACCGCTGGAAAGGAGGCTAGAGACACCTCGAGAGGGAGTCCTAAAAGAGGGAAATAAGAACCAAGGAGCTAAATCTGACCCATGGATGATGGAGTCAGATCCACAAGAAGATTCAGAGCCTCAAGAGGAAGCCTCCGAACCGCAAGAAGTTGAAGAAGAGTAACCAGAGGAAGTTGAGCCCGGGGATATGAAACAAGAAGAGTCTGAACCTCTGGACATAGAAGTTAAAGGAGACCTGGAGTCTTTTGGAATGTTCCCTGAGTTCCAGATAGAAGGGCGTGATGTGGACGATGAGTTTGAATACTACGCACCCATAGACGAAGGATCTAATTTCTACGCACCCTCACCTAAGCCAGTTCCAGTTGTATCCACGATGGCATCGAAAAATTTGGAAGAGTGGACCTCAGGCACCCATCTGGTGGGCCTTAGCCTTCAAAGCCCGATCTTTCCCTTTTCTAATGGCTCCTTGACCCGTTAGTTGTAAGGACGTGTTCGAGAAGATGCAAGCTGCTGGGATACCTTGCACCACTCGAGCCAGACTACCAGCCCCCGAGTTGGTTTATGCCTATAAAAGATGCCCTTTCCACCGCAACTAAGCGGGCCACAATCTGAATGAGTGCCTAGGATTGAGAAGAAGAATTGTCAATCTGATAGACGATAGAATCATTGGGACTTTATGGGGGCCACATACTCTACTAATCCATGTTACACCCCGTATCTTCGAAGAGCACTTATCAAATTTGAAACACAAGTACGTTGAGTTAGGATTAAGTAAAACCACTTTGGAATATAAGGAGCAAGCATTATTAAGTATAGTTAATGAGTGAAGGATGTGTATAAGGTATACCGGAGAGTTTTATAAGGAAATGAGTGGAAGAAATGAAGTAGTACGACTTCGGAGAAAGGATGGGTAATGTTTTGTGTGAAAATTTTGGTCCAAATTGGGGGACGCATATCTCTTAGCATATGAAGTGTTTTAAGGTGAAACAAAATCCTAAAAAGAATTTCGTCGAGTCTAGTTTCCAATGCAACAAACCTCTCATCGATAGGACGTCGGAGTAGAGAATTATGGACGTTACAAGCTCAGCTGACAGAGCAGAAACGCGTGCTACAGTACTACTACAGTAGCCGACCTACTACAGTAAATTGCTACAGTGACCCCGACCCGAATTTGACCCTTATAAAAGGGGTAAAAAACCCTTTTTTCACCAGATTTTCCCAGAAATTTGAAGAGAGAGAGAGAGAGAGAGAGAGAGAGAGAGAGGGGGGGATCACAAAGTGAACAATTTTCAAGCGAGGAGTATTAATCGAAGCTCGGATAAACGCATGGATGTGATTCTAGTATGGTTTTGCGGTGGATTCAAGGTAGATATTGAAGATATCTCTGTTTTAACAAGAATAAGGTATGAATATCCTATTATTAATGTTAATTTTGGTTTATTAACGGAGATAAAGTCGTTAAATAATTGTGTAGCGAGTTGGTTGGTTGTGGAAATTGGGAAAACATCGTGTGGGATGTTTTATGGTACATATTGGTGTTGGAAATGATGTGATTGTCGTTGTTGTTGTTGTTGGTTGCTGAATTATAATTTCGAGCTAGGCATATAAACAGGGGAGATGCTGCCGAAATTTCAGCAGATTCCAGAAAGAGTTAGTTTGAGGGCTTAAGACAGGCCTATGAAGATGAGTCTAACAATAGTATAAAATTTCTTGAATACAGATTTATGAGCCTGGGAGGCCAAGCGTTGAATAGTTAGAGTTAAGGAGACCAAAAAGGTATGTTAAGGCTAGTCCCCTTCTTTCAAAGGCATGATTCTTATGTTGTGATTCCACATACGTTTTCATAACCTTCTTATTTCCAAGAGTTAGAAACTCATGATTCTTAAAATCTTCCTATGATACTAAAGATGAGATGTTTTCCATAATGTCTTTATCATCAAAAGTTAAAGTTTCATGATTCCAAGAGTTTCTTATGACGCTAAAGATGAGTATGCTTTATAAGGATAAAGAAGATGAGATGTTTTCTATGATGCGCATGATGACGATGATTTTGATTCTAGAAGTTCCAAAGCTTATGATTTTAATGCTATTATGAGATTATCGAATTTATTTCATGATTTCCTTGAATTGCTCATTGTTGTTGGTCTCACCTCATGAATTGTTCCTTTGAGGTGATATATATCGATGATGATTATTCCATAATATAAATCGGAGGTTACCGACCTTACGTCACTCTGATAGAGTTGTAGCTTTCACTTGGGCTCTCATGCATGCTTTATAATTATGTATGTATTTTAATAACACCGTGCCTAAATGTCCGGGCAGTATAACACCGCGTCGTCCAATAGGCAGTCGGGCAGACACACCACTGCAGTGGGTAGTTTATGATTACCCCGGACACGGGAGGCCTGGACGTGGGCTAGTGATGATTACACCGTGCCTAAATGGCCGGGCAGCATTACACCGTACTTATATGGTCGGGCAGTTTACTTATAAATATTTATATGTTGCTTTAAAAGGTAAAGTTAGCATGCATGATATCCGCCTTAAGAGGCAAACCAAGGTACAGGTTATTTCCTTACTCTATGTTGTGCTTTACATCTCTTACTATGATCTTATGGTATTGTTCATGCCTTGGATACTCAGTTCATTACTCGTACTGACGTCCCTTCTTGTGGACGCTGCATTTCATGCCACGCAGGTGTATATAGATGAGTAGAAGGTATTGCTAGAAGATGTTCCAGCTGGATTGGCGAGCTCAATTTCCTTCCAGAGTGTTGCCGAGTCATAGTATCTATGTTATGGTATACTAATTTATGTTAGAGACTTTGCAGACAGAGTCACGTATATAGCATGTCAGTCTTGCAAGCGGCTCTGCAAGCCGATGTATCATTATGCATTATGTTACAAATTTCATATGATTACATATTTTACTTGATTTGAGAAAGACGAAAAGAATGTTTTTGAAAAGCTTTCATTATGCATTTTATTTCGTGGTTTAAGAGTCTAGTGAGATTATGAATATAACGAGAACCAGCGGGTTCGCTTGGCTCTAAGTAAAGGGTCGGGTGCCCATCATGCCCTATCAGGGCTGGGGTGTGACAGTCCATGACCCTATCATCCCAGGAGAAGGAGTCACTGCCGAAACTCAGATCTGGCGGTACAACTCACAGTCTTTGAGGAGACGTACGTTCGCAACTTCTCAACCTTTGCTGTCTTGGGGAAAATCAGACCTATGGAACCTATCCACGAGCCCCTACCAGTGGGGCCCAACAGAAACAAAGTTTGCTTGTTCCATACAGGAGCTATTGGACATGATATCGAGGAATGTTATGCTTTTAAGCTCGAGCTCAAGTATAAGATCAGAATTGGGGAGATCTTAGTCATCTTTCCGCCACAGTGCTGAGAAGAAAGAAAAAAAACATGAGAGAGCGAGTTCGTAAGGACAGCTACTCGTAGAGCTACGTTTTTTGGGTAGATGTTAGGTGTCCCCCAACTTTTGCATAAAAAGTTACCCCCTACCCCATAAATATGTAAGGAACTACACCGACCTGGTGTCTCTATGGAGGGATACGCGGGAAGCCCTTATCGGTCTTGGTCTAGGGATATCTTTAATTAGGGTTAGCTCAAAGGATATTTAGGAAAAAGTATATATCCTTCTTTTGTAAAATGAACTACAATAAGGCTTGATTTCCCCTGATGGGATATGTGGGTAGTCTACGTAAAACTCGGCCCCTATATAATATAAATTATAATCCCTCCCCCCTCTCGTTATTTAACTTTTGTAAAAGAAAGAAGGTTTGCCAAATTAAGTCAACCTCAAAGCCCTTTGGACCAAGATCCACTCAAACGAAAAAGCCCATAACATCCAAACCTTTAGAATAAAAGATCAATCAGTATTCTGGCTTTAATACATAACTTTATATGCTATGTGCGCCTTTAAATATAAATATATGATATTTTGCTTCTTATATTCAATATCAGATAGCTAACTTTGTCTACCGTTGAGTTATTCTTATCTTATAGAACGAGGCCAATTAGTTTAGTACCGCAAGCTGGCATACTTCACGAGATCAAAAGCTGCGTTAGCATCCCTCTCGAACGACGACAAAGGAAAAGAGAAAATGACTGGTACACCGGATCACGGAAGAAATAAGCTCGTTCTCCGCGAAGGAGATACCCAAGACCCCCAGGATGCATCGCCTTAGGAGGACGTGATTGGGACATTGCTAAGCATCGTCACGACACTCCAAGACAACATTGCTAAGAATGAGGCAGCCAATGTTAACATGAGTGCTTCTACTGAAGGAAGGAGGCCTCCCCCTCCCTTCCCCTCACTAAGCGCTCCGATGCCTGATCACTTCCCCATCTACCCACCAGGAACTATCCCACCTCCATTAAATTCAACTGACCCAAATCACGTCGGTACTTCTTACTGCACTCCACCACCAACAAAGTATACCCAAATTCCGGGAACCACTCATTCGGTTCCCTCGTGCCAAGCTCCCCAGTCGGTATTCATCAATCCGGCAGGTCAACCACATATCTCAGCTCTGCCAACTGGGCAAACCACGTCTGTTCCACTCAACCATCCCGCTCACAAAATAGTGTCCTTTTACACTCCCAACGCTCCAAATGAATCCTCTCCAGGACACAAAGAATTGGACCATTATGAGGAAATGGAGAAGGCCTGGAGGGCCGAACACGACCAACATGAGAAGGATATGGAAAAGAAGATGGAAGAGATACTGGAAAGGTCCAATAGGGCCACAAGAAAGTCCACAGGGTTGAGATACGAAGATCTGTGCATGAAACCCAACTTGGACCTACCAGAGGGATTTAAGATCCCAAAGTTTGAAATGTTCAATGGGACAGGGAATCCCAAAGCACATCTCCGTTCCTATTGCAACCAGCTGGTCGATGTAAAAAAATGAACCTCTGATCATGCAATTATTCAGCCGAGTCTAAACGGCGAGGCTGCTGAATGGTTCGCAACCCAAGACATGCGCTAATGACTCACTTGGGAATATATGGCAGAATCCTTCATAAAAAGGTTTCGATTCAATGTCAAAATAGTGTCTGACCAATACTCTCTCAAAAAGGTCAAACAAAAATCAACTGATAACTACAAAAAGTTTGCCAGCCGGTGGAGGACCGAGGCAGCCCATGTGCAGCCGCCAATGTGTGAAGGAGAATTGGTCTCTATCTTCATTCGGTCACAAGAACCGTATTTCTATGATAGAATGTTATCCATGGCTGAGAGGCCATTTGCTAAATTGGTTAAGATGGGAGAGGCCATAGAATATGGTATCAAATCTGGAAATATCATAGTGTCTTCAATAAGGCATCTAGCCAAGCTGCTGCGGGAGTCTTCCTAAACAATAAAGAGGACGTGGCGTGCATATCCCACATTCCAAGCCCAAACCCTAAAGGCGGGAAGAACTACAATCTTCTCACCAAACTGCATTTCCTATTAATTGCCCGGCTTCTCCTTACAGCCCCGCACCTATATTCTACACACAACCAAGCTTTACCACTACTGTACCGGCATATGTGGCTCCACCAAGTGTCCGCCCCTACTTATCAACCACCACCATAACAAACTTCGTATGAATTATGTTGATGCTATCAATTAGAAAATCAATTTGCACAAAATTAAATACGCATTTTAATTGTCTGTTTAAAGTCTTCTGTGATTTAATTAATATTTTGTAATCAATTATTTTACTTTGTTAGAATCAAGAAGCTTAATTAATTAATTGAATCATTATTTCATCTCAAAGTTTTACACTAATTTAAGCTTAATTTCAATTGCTTTTAAATTTGGCCACGATTAAAATGTTTAATTGTCTTGTATATTAATTTCGGTTACAATTGAAATGCCAAGGGCTACATTTTAAAATTATGACCAGCCCAAACCCAAACCCAATCCATAACCAGCCCATTAACTTTAAAACCCCAAAACACCTTTTAGGCCCCATTTGTTTGCACTTAATGGGGGTCTGAATCTAAATGGTTCATATTTCAGCCCATTAAGTGTATTTTTTTTTTAAATAGTCTCTTAATACATCTGAAAACATCTGACTCGGTCAGATTTCAAAAAGAATCTTAATGGGATTCAGACTCTCAAAAATGTCAAATTTATTTGCTTAAAAAGCTCACACGTCTATTTTTTTTTTCTCTTTATAATTTACGCTTCTCTCTCTCTCTCTCTCTCTCTCTCTATAATTTACCCTTCTCTCTTTATCCCCAAGCATCAACGATGCTCTATCTCCCTCTTTAAGAGTAAGCTATTCATCAAATTCATTCTTCTTGAACAGGTAAGATGTTGAATTTTTTACAAGTATTCACCTATCTAACAAACATTAGTTCGTTAATTAATACATGAATGGAGTGTTCTTTTTCCTCTCTTAAGTTTTGAATTCGATTGTTTTGGTGTTGTTTTTCCTATCCTCATAAGCCAATTGCTAATTTTTGTATTAGAGTTGTGCATTATTTAGTTTCAACCAAGAAAACCTATATTATCTAAAAAAAAATCAAGATTATTATCTGTACACATTTTGGGTGATGTACATGTTCTTCCTGGTGCTATTGAATCTTGTGTAGTGTTAGCTGCGTTAAAATTGGGAAACAAGTCCATGGGTATGGTTTAACAACTGGGTTTGCGTTAGATTCGTTTGTTGAAGCTTCTTTAGTTCATATGTATGTGAAAGGTAATAAGTTGGGATGTGCATGTAAGGTGTTTGATAAAATGCTTGAACTAGATGTGATTTCTCGGAGTGCTTTGGTTTCTATCACCTAGCGAAAAAACAAATTCTAACTGAGAAAGAAAACCTATCTTATCTATATATGTCCATATATGGTATCCTGTTCATCTTCCTCTATATCTATTCAATGTTTTGGTTTCTTTTAAACTTCCTTAGAATTGTTCTTCAACTTCGTATACCGGCCATTTTATGTTTTGGTGGTCTTTTCAACTACTATCTCTAAGCTTTAGAAATCCTATAATTGCCAAACTATTAACCATTGCAGATTCATTGATGTTCTCTTTTGGGAGTACATTCTCCATGCGTCTCTTCCTCCTCTGTTCACTAATTCTTTTTTGGTTATATAAATAATGACAGCTAAACTAGACCGAATACATGGTTAGATGTTACAACTTACCATTTTACACTTTTTAATGAACTTTAGTTGTTGGTCCTTTTAGCTTCAGCGGTTAAACACATTCATTCACAACCTTCCAATATACAGTTTGTCTATCTATAAATTGGACTAGAAAATTTCAGCCCACTACTTTTGTGTTTCATCCTCTTGTCTAGTTTCTTAGCCTAGTCTGTATGTTGGATCCCTACTGTTATATATACATTTAAGAGAAAGTAGGTGCATGTTATCCTAGTAGGTGATAGTTCTTTAATTAATAAGTTTCATACACATGTTTCTGAACTCAAATAGGTTGAGTTGAATTACATTTAACTGAAAGCACTGTTTAATGTATGTAGATCCTACTTGAATGACCAGATAGAAGAGATGCCTTGCTTTATCTTGTGCAAACTGGTTTTCTAAATAGAATTAAGGCAGCAACTCAAGGATTCAACCCTACTAACTATGACCTTTTTGGTTACATTAGTGGAGCATCATTAGATGATAACTTAAAGAAGTACTTGAAGGATAACTTTCAGAAGTTCCTATGAGGGGTATATCACATTCCAGAAAAAGAAAATTGCTTGTGCATTTTCACTATGACCTTTCTTTTAGTCTAATATGTTGTGATGATCATTAGAATTTTATATTTCAGTTATGGAACAAGCTAATGAAAATTCAAGATTGACTTGGAGATTGGAGGTAGTAAAAACATTTTTAGAAACTTGTATTCAAGAAGTGTCATTGAATGGGAGACAAGGAAGTAGTTTGAAGCCAGATTCATGGAACAGGGTTATGGTTGTTCTGCAAACTTCTCATGACTTTATAGTCATACAAAAGAAGATGAAGAACCATTATGATTATCTAAAAGAAAAATATCAAGCTTGGTTGCCAATAACTAAAAAGACTGGTAATATTTATGATCCAGCAACCAATACCATTCGAATGTCTAACGAGGAGTGGGATGAGTACATAAAGGTTAGTTCATTATCTAGTAATTGTTTTTCTCTTTTTTTGTTTTAAGGAGAAACGGTTTGAAGTGTATATTGAAAGTATGATCTCTTATATTTGGATATAGGCTCATCCAAAAGCCAAGACATTGAGGAGTGCACCTCTACCATTTCCGGAACTTTGTACAACATTATTTGAGGGTTCTACTACAACAGGCATTCATGGTTGGAGTCCAAGTTGTACAACTCCGCGGCCCGGTGCCTCTTCTGTAGCTACTAATATAGACATAGATTCACTTGATGACATTGAGGATCTACTTGGTGAAAAAAATGATGGAGCTTCTAAAGATTTTCCATCTCAATCTTCAATTCCAATTGAAAAAAAGAATTTGGGAAAGAAAAGAAAAAATGCATCGTCCCGATTAGAAATTGATGAGAAGATGAGTGCTGCATTGGAGTTACTGATTAACAAAAACAACGGGTCTGATGTTGAAGAATGTATAGAAAAACTAGACAAGCTGGATGGAAAGAGTCATTGTACTCTGCAGCTCTTTGTATATTTTGTGAAGGTGATAGCTACACAAAAACATGGATGAAACTGAGAGGGGTCGAAAAATTAGAGAATTATGTCAGAACCATGGGGAAAAATTGGGAATTCTTTAATTTTTCTAATTAGCTAGTATCTATGTTAGATGAAGATTTTATGGAATCTAGTCTTTATTTTTTTTTGTTTTTTAATTATAACCTCTGGAACTTTGTGGTAATATATTATGCTTATGGAATGTATTTTATTAGTGAAAAATTCTACTTGTATGTCTTGTTCTGCTTGATGAGTATAGAACAATTTTTTATAACCATTGTATACTTTTTTATCTTGATGAAATACATAGGTAGTTGTGCTTACGATTGTGTATTGTATTTTTTTTTCTTGGTAAAACAGATTCAACATGGATATCGATGATCAAATATTATGGTTGATGAGCTTGTATTGGCAAAGAAATCGTTATAGACTCAAGTATGATAGAAGAATTAGAGATTTAACATCATCTTTATCAGGTCAAAAGTATACATTAGAACTATTATCTGGCTCTAATCGACAATGTATAGAATTGATGCGCATGTCACGTGATGCATATGTTCGGCTATGTCAACATTTTAGACATAATGGATGGCTTTTAGATAGCAAACATATATCTGTCGAAGAGAAGATAGCCATATTCTTAACTATTATAGGACATAACGAGCGTTACGTCATAATCAAGAGAAGATTTAAACATTCTTTGCAGACAATTCACAAGTATTTTCACGAGGTTCTTGAGGCAATGATGAATTTTGCAAAAGAGATGATAGCACCTACAACATTTGATTCGAATATGAATATTCCTGGTGCTCATAACAGGTTACGAAGAATTTTTAAGGTATTATTTGTTAAACGATCATTAAAGAATTTCACAAGTTTTTTTTTTTCATTTTGTTGACATATATTTATATATTGGCAGGGAGCAATAGGTGCACTAGACGGGACATTAGTACATGCTGTTGTTCCCGCTAATCAACAAATTGTTTACAGAGGAAGGGGAAAAGGTAAATGCTATCAGAATGTTCTGACAATATGTGACTTCAATATGGTCTTCACTTATGTTTATGCTGGATGGGAAGGTGTAGCACATGATGCACGCGTTCTAACTGAGATTGAATCTAATCCAGATAATGGATTTCTATTTCCTCCACCTAGTAAGTCATACAACTTAAACAATTCAAATGCTTATTTAGCTTTTCGATATGATCGCCTAACTTATTTTATTTTAATGTCAGATAAATACTATCTATGTGATGCGGCATATCCTAATACTCGAGGATTTCTAGCACCGTATCGTAATATTCGATATTGGTTAGGAGATTATCATCGTAGGCGTGCCATAACAAAGGAGGAAAAGTTTAATCATGCTCATGCACAGCTTAGAAACGTTATCGAACGTTCATATGGAATACTGAAAGCAAGATTTCCTATATTGGACAAGATGGCTCCATATCCTATTAATATCCAAAGAGATGTTGTTATTGCATGTTTTGCCGTTAGTAATTTTATCAGGAAGGAGCGCATCAATGATGACTTGTTTAATCATTTTGATACGCCTCAAGTGATATTTGATGAAGAAGGACAACAAGAAGAAGCATTAGATGAAACAAACGGACCTAGTTGGACAGTTGAAGATTCTCAGATAATGACCGATATGAGGGAGCAACTTGCATTCCGACTAATGCAAAGAAGATGAAATACTTGAGAGTTTTATATTTTAGTTATTTGAATTTTTTTCCAGTGTTGGAGTGTTACAATTTGATGATTGTTAGTTAATTATTCAAATACTCTAATATATATGTGTCTAAATCATAACTGTATTTGAGATATTGTTTTACTTTGTTGGATAGGTTTGATTTATAGATTAATTTATGTTAAATTTAAATTTTTAGATTGCATTTTATAAACAATTTATTTTTAAGGATATATCATTTTTTGAATAATTCAGATAGTTCAATAATTGTATCAAACATAAAATATTCATTTATATCTTTAAATACTTTAATTTATCTCTCAAATAATTTTTTTTTTTGCTTATCTTAATACTTGTTTGATATAATTTTTAATTTGAAGTATATATTTATTATGCTTAAATATTGATATATTATACAGATTCAGATGATGTAAAACAAACAGTTTTAATCATTCAGTGTTCAAATGTACATACCACATCTTAATATTCAGATGTGTATTCAGATTCAGACGTCTTAATAAAAAAAAACAAATACAGCCTTAATTCCTCATTCTTCATTTTTAAAACAGAAAAAAAGCAACCAAACGCACCCTTATCAGAAAAGGGAACAGCCACGTCGACTATACTTCCACCACCAACGGTAACGTTGGATTTATTTTCAATTTTTCTTTGTTTTGGTATGATTCCAACAAAATCCAGCTGTTTAATTTTCAAAATTCAAAGCAATGGAAAGTGGGGGAAGTTCCACATCATTTCTTTTTTTGGCAAGTTTGAACATACTTGGGTTCTATAAATAGAAACTCTCCTCTTCATTTTTAGGGGAGAACAGAAACAAGATTTTGGAGACCAAAATTTTGGTTTTACATAGCCATAATGGGTTTTTACACCCACAATGGGGTTTTTGATAACCCCAAGAGTGAGAACACTCGATTTAGAGGGACTCAAGTATAATTTTTGGAAGTGTTTCCATTCATTGGAAATTGATTCGATGCGAAAGGTGTTCATCGACACTCGTCGCCCCCGTCGGTGCTCGTCAAAAAGGTAACTCTCATCCTCGTCTTAGTTTATTTTCATTTTTGCTAGTTCTGTTGTTTACAAATTCCTGTAGATTAGTTTAGTCTTAATGTTGTTTGAGTTAGATAAGTAGTATTCCCTTCCTCTATTTCATTTTTCATTCGTTTCACACGAAGTAGTATAAGTTCGTTTATTGCTGTTTTGGTTTCCTGGTGCAATTTTGTTTTAGTTTGCTTAATGTTTTAATGCTGTTATTTTGGACTATGGGAAATCATAATAATGAAGTATAACATGAAACTATAAAGCTATTTCCTTAGCTTCAGTTTCGATTCGCCTTGTATGTTCTTTTATTCTTCTGTCTTGTTTGGATAGTGATCTTTATGAATCTCTCAAAGGGTTATGAATTCTGCGTTTGTTTGGAATTATTTGGTTACTGTTATTTCCAGTTATGCATTTGTCTTCCAGAAAACTATTTTTGGGATTTATGAAACCTTTAAAACTATTCTTCTTATTTTGAAAGCTTTGGTTGTCTTCAGAATTTTCTGGGCTGATTAGTCTAGGATAAGGTGGACTTTCTCTTATTTATAGTATAACCTAAGCAAGACTCTCAGATATGTTGAGGTGATTTTTCATAAGCATGCCATTTTGATAAGCTTGTGTGGTAAGGTACTTAGTTAAAAAAGGCTGTTTTAAAATGTGTTTTAAGTTTGCCAAGGCTAAATGGATCCATGAGCTTAGAGCTTTCTCCTAAAAATTGTTAAGCTACCTTAAGTTCATATTTGCTTATTGGTACATTTAGTTGATGCATTAAGAGTTAAAATTTCTACTTCGGAAACTTCAGAGATAGGAAAATCCTTAATTACGTTTATTTAGCTGTTTAAGATGACTTGGTCCTTAAAACTAGTAGCTAAGCAGATGTTCTAAGACTAAGTTCAAAACTGTAAGATTGCAATCCTTAGTTGTTAGCCTTTTAACTAATTGCAATTCTGTTTAGAATAATGTCTGCTTTCCTCTTCTTCTTTTTTTTAATATATATAATCTGCCTTTGCTTGGAGTTAATATAAGAAATGAACAGGAGAAATGTTTTAGGTAAAGTTTGTTATTGTCCAAGTTGATGAAATTTGGGAAGTTGGTGATTGTTTAACTAAGTTTGAGTTTTGTATTTTTCTCTTGTCTGTTTGAAGTTTGAGGAAGTTCCTTAAGACATTAAGTGCCTTAAGACAATGGACAGATCTTTATTAATTTGGAAAGAAGTAGAGATTGATAAGATATTTCCCTTCCCCTAACCTTGGTCCTGTTTAACATCAAAGCAGGTCGTATATCTTTTGAATTCTAGAACTCTTGACTTTGGAGTTTTAATCGATCTGTTGTACTCTAGAGAACATGAAAACTGAATACTTAGCTTAATGGCGAGTTATGCTAGTTTCTCATGAACAAGGTTCGACTGAATTCACTAATTATATCAAAACTTAGCTTGTTTATACACGTTGTGTATGAGATCTGTAGCTTACCAGAGTTTGTTAAAGCATGTTCTGTCTTGTTTGAATTCATTTGATTAATTAGGAATTAGCTGCTGGTCCAGTCACTTATGAGAATTAATTGGAATGTCTATTGAACTCAACTCATGTCCCTTCTTGAGTTTTGAAGTAATTGGTGAATATTTTCTTTTAAGTTTTACCTGTTTTTCCTTCCTCAGTACTTAAGCTTCTTTTAAGGACAAGTTTCAGCAGTTTGGACATAAATCAGTTTAGTTTCTTGAGTTTCTTTCCATATCTAACAAATTGGCTGCGTCTCCTCAATTACTTCATAAAAGATATGTCACAATATGGGATCGTTAACATGTTTGAAGTTAAGTATTTTGGGCCCATAGCTAGTTTAATTGTCTTTAGCAGTATGTGTAATACCCTGCACCATCTAACTTTACTTCTAAAAGAATTAAAGATTGGTTCCTCTATACTAAGTATAGTACTTTATTTTGTGTGGAAAAATATGCTCATTCTTCACCCTTCCTTCTCTTTGCATGACTTGGTGAAATCTCCCAATCCCAAATGCTTCCTGAGTTGCCGCTGAACCTTGGAAAAATATGCTATATTTGTGAGCTATTATGTTGCTGTTGAGCTGCTCAATTTGGGATATTGGAATCCTTGAATAGCTCCTACTATGGGTTGTTTCCTCTTATTGCTGCTATACTTGTTGGTTGAACCACTGTTACATTTGATATGGCCGTTGCTATCTTGAGATGTCCTTTTCTGGGGCAAACTGTTGTTGCATTCTCGGGCTGAATTCCTGTTGTGTTTTGGGCTGAAAGATGCCATTTAGGTTATTGTTGTTGTTGTATCCTCGAGGACATTACTGCTATACTGTTGTTGTGTTACTTGTCTCGAGCTACTACCCTTGCCTAAAGAAAAAATGAGCAGATGCTACATTGGATCAGGCAAATAAGTAGTGGTTTTGAACCAAGTGGCTGCTGCATGTTTTGAGGCAAATGGTTGTTGCTATGCTTGTTGCCCATTCTGATGTTTCTCCTTGAGATACTATTGTTTGCTGAAACTGCTGCCTTTGAAAGCTGCACTTTGGAGACTCTAAATACTGCACTTGGGGATAATAATGTTGCTTCCCTGTTGCTATTTGATGTGTTACTTTGCTGCTACTTTCATCAAACTGCTGCATCTTTGAGGGTCCATTTCGGGGATTGAATTATATCGGTTAATAATGTTATGTGATAGCATTAATTAGTGCTACATTTAAATGAGTTGCGGCTATATTTTATATTAATAAACACTATGCCTTGATATGCTGCAGCTAGATTTTGAAAAGAACAGATTGCTACACTTGTGATATCTGGCTGATTTGAACACGACACTACACTTGTGGGCCGATGAAGGGTTGTTTAACTTGAGGCCTCACTTTTAAAAGAACGGATTTCTATACTTGATTGAATGAAAGTTACTGATTTGAATACTTAACTTGAGAATGCCTAATCCGGAAAGGTTCTCTATCCCTCGGTGTGCAATGATGATTATAATCTAGTTATAAAATAGGAACCAACATGCGCTTGGCGAGGCAATAGAATGACTGACGGGTCGCTATTTCGCAGCCATGACGTATTCAGGGGTCCTTTTTCCCATATTTGAAAGAAGCATGATTCTGAGCCTTTAGTAATCAAAGCTCCTACAGTTTGATGCGAAACCAAGGGATATTATATTTATATTCATAAACGTCACCCCGTGGGGTGGCGTATCCTTTTTACTAATCATTCTCGTTTCTATTCTTGCGAGGTACGAATAAACAAGTTCGGGGAATACTACAAGGACAAATATTGCACATTTGGGACATACATATGGAATCCAAGCAGTATGGAATGACAAGAAGAGAAGTAGTAGGAGACAAGGCAAAGACTTGGACATTTGGAGCTTTCAGACGAGGAATAAAGGAAGCACGAAATTGCAACAAAAGGTCCAAGATAGTGAGGAGATAGGCTTATCCGATTAACCTTTCTCCACCTTCGTTCTCTCCCTCCCTTTAGTTATTTTGAAAACATTGTGTTTACTTGTTTTATTTAAGTATTGTAGGAACCTTTATAGATTAGAACTTAAGATTTAGAGTCACCAAAACTGATTTTCAAAGCCATGTATAAAACATATGTGAAATACGAATTACTCTTAATATAAGCTTGTTTTTCATAATTTGACTATAAAATGGGGTTGATGTATTAACTTTGAGAGTTTGAACATAAATGACTTGGATTTAAGAACTAAATTGAATTTAAGGAAGGATGAGAGATTAGAAACAGATAAGGTGAACCTACGAGGATTATAATGGTATGCCCTAATAAAAGGGAGAACTTTACTTGAAAAACAGAAGAATTTTAAAGGACTTTTAAAGGGTAGGCTTATGTGGTGTTCTACTTAAGTTGAGCTCTCTCGGGTCTTAACCTAAGTGTCCAAGCCCGAAACCCGGCACCCAAGAGGTGATATTTTGCGTAAATGGCATTCCTTACTGCGGAAATATAAACCTGAGCAATTTTTATCAAAAAAAAATTCATAACATTAAGGCACACTATTAGAACCCGTAGGTAAACCGCAATTGAGTGGATCCTTAATACCGGAGTGCCTAACACCGTCCCCGGGGGATCACCAGAGCCCTTACCTAGACTCCGTGTAGATTAGGTTTCTTTTAAAATAATCATAAAATAATTGTTTTAAATGAACCCTTTTCGACTCGATTTTTCCTAATTTCCTAAAAATTAGGTGACGACTCTAAAATAAGTCCATTCAGAGCACCATCGACATAGAAGTATATTTTTTCCTTTTTCCCGGTATGATTGACAACCGTACTTCCCCAGGACTTTCCTTTTTAAATGAGGCAAGTACAACTATGAAGCGAAAAATAGAATCGCTACACTACTACCAGCATACGATGCTCCACGTCCTGCTTTCAAGAGGAAGCCAGCAAGAGAATTCAAAACACTACTTGAGCCAAGGGCTCGACTATTTGAAAGGATACAAGCCCCAGGCTTAATCCAGAAAGTTCCTCCAAAGCTGGCTCAGCCCGAGAATAGGTTTTTCAGAGCCGATCAGACTTGCGCCTATCACTCAGGGAGCAATGGGCACAGCACAGGAGATTGCATAAATCTCAAACATATGATCCAAGATCTGATTGCCAAGGCAGAGATCATCCTGGAAACCGCAGCTCCCAATGTAAAAACGAACCCGTTGCCCAACCATGGAAACAATGGAGTCCATATGATTGAGAAGGAAGAAGACTGGGTAGCCTGCAGGGCATTAGTTCCCAGAATAGTCAATCCCATTGAATAGACGGTGGCTTCCCTCACGCTCTAGGATCGTCCTAATTTAAAAGTCCTGATCCCGGCACCAGAGATTCCCAAAGACGTACCGATGTTCAAAATCTTAGTCCCAGTGCCAGTGGTAGCTCGGGTGGCATAACAGATAGTGGTTGTTCCCAAAGAATCGGTCAGCGTGCAAGCAGCCATGGCCTAAGCTATGAATCGCTCGGGAAGATGTTACACTCCTGAAGATCTGGCTCAAAACGTTGCAAGAAAGGAAAATACCCAAAAAAAGGGTGATAACGGAAGGAGAAGCCGAAGATTTGCCAAATAGGAGAAGTGGACCTCCACATCCAAATAGGACTTGCCTCCTTCCTTCACAGCAGAGTTCCAAGTTATGGCAATCACCGCCAATTACAATCTGCTTCTGGGAAGACCATAGATACACTCTGTTGGTGTTTATCAACATTGCACCAGGCAATAAAGCTTGACTGGCAAGGCCAAGAGATTGTAATCACAGTTGAAAAAGATACACAGAAGTATCCTTACAACATCATGCCAGTGATCGAAGGAAACCCTAACAGATCAGATTTCCGTGTGGTGGAATATATCGAGGCAACCCACGGTGAAGGGAAAGCTGACCAACCAATGCCCGCAGTCTACAAAATGATTGCCTCCACAATGTTGACAAATGATTTTGAGACAGGGAGAGGCCTAGTAAAAGATTTGGAGGGCATAACTAAGCCTATACTAATCCCAAAAGAAAACTACCACTTTGGTCTAGGATATACTCCTAGTGAAGACGAGCTCCCAAAATCCACTTGAAGGGAACCAAGGACGGATAACCTGCCTCGACCAATTCCGGGTTTGTACCAGTCATTTCCCAAAAGGATACCGATGCAAAGAGATGATGAATCTGACGAAGGTTTGGAGGTGCTATGGCGAGAGAAAGAATGTTGTGCAATCATCAAAGATTGCCAGGAGACATCCACCATACGCAGCCTGAGGCCGGGAGAGTGCTTGGACAACTGGACATTCACTCCCCTCTTGGCTCCTCGGTAGAGAGATGGACTTCTTTATAATCCTTTCGCTAAAACGACGACATCGATCGAGGCCCGAATAATCGCCCCTTTTTCAAAATTGCCTCATAATGTTAAAAGATGGGAATAGCCCGAAGTTATTTCGGACCAGGACCACAGTTTGTAACCAATTACTTTCGACTCAATCAAAAGCCTCGATTTACACAAAAAACATTATTTTTACTAATAATAATAAAAATTTCCCTATAACCATGAATAATGAACAATAATAAAACCTAACTTTACTTTGCATCGCTTTTTCGTAATAACAATAATAAAACAACCGAAAATATCATGACGTGTCGTGAAACGAACGAGGAGAATGATCAACAAGACTATGAGGAATACGACGAGGAGGCGATGATGCCAGAAGGCCTGGCAGAGGAATTGGAAGACAAGAAAAAATCAAACATGGACGAAACTGAGTTAATCAACCTTGGTGACGAAGAGAATGTCAAAGAAACACGAATCAGAGCACATTTGGAAGCGCTACAGAAAGAAGAGCTCGTAGCTCTATTGAAGGAATATATGGATGTCTTCGCCTAGTCATACGCCGACATGCCAGGACTGAGCACTGAGATAGTGGCCCACATATTACCCATCAAAGAAGGTTTTGCTCCGGTCAAGCAAATGACCCAGACAAGAGTATCAGAATCAAGGATGAAGTGGAAAAATAAATCAAATCTGGGATAGTAGAGGTAACATCCTACCCCACTTGGTTGGCCAACATAGTGCCAGTACCCAAGAAGGATGGAAAGATCCGGATCTGTGTGGACTGTCGGGATCTCAACCATGCCAGTCCAAAAGATAATTTTTCCCTTCCGAACATCCACATTCTCATTGACAACTGCACCAAGCACGAGCTGCAATCATTTGTGAATTGTTTCGTCGGGTACCATCAGATACTCATGAGTGAAGAAGACGCTGAAAAAACAGCTTTCATCACCCCTTGGGGAGTCTACCACTATAAGGTTATGTCGTTCGGCCTCAAGAATGTCGGCGCCATATATATGAGAGCCATGACTACCCTATTTCATGACATGATACATTGAGAGATTGAAGCCTATGTGGATGATGTCATCATAAAGTCAAAGGAAAGCTCAGAGCATACCACACACCTATGTTAGTTCTTCAACAGACTTCGCAAGTTCAATCTGAAGCTAAACCCGGCAAAATTCACATTTGGAGTGCCTGCGGGTAAATTATTAGGGTTCATAGTCAGCCGGAGAGGTATTGAATTAGATCCTACGAGAATCAAGGCGATTCAGGAACTACCACCTCCTAAAACCAAGAAAGAAGTCATGAGCTTCTTAGGAAGGATGAACTCTATCGGGCGATTCATAGCCCAATCAACTGTGATCATGGAACCAATCCTCAAATTCCTCAAGAAAGACGCGCCCACAAAATCGGCGTAGGAGTGCTAAGAGGCATTCGACAAAATCAAGAAGTACCTTTCCAATCTTTCCGTCTTAGTGCCACCTAGGCTAGGGAGCCCACTGCTACTGTACCTGTCAGTATCAGAAAATGTTTTTGGGCGTATGCTCGCCCAACATGACGAGGAAGGCAAAAGGGAACATGCCATTTATTATCTGAGCAAGAAGTTCACATCTTGCGAGTCAAGGTACACACTCGTAGAGAAAACATGTTGTGCCCTCATCGCCCAAAAGCTGAGGCATTACTTGTCAGTGTTTACCACTCACCTCATCTGCAAAATGGATCCATTAAGATTTATTTTTCGGCAACCAATGCCCATTGGAAATTTAGCCAAATGGCAGATGCTACTAAGAGAATTCGACATCGTATATGCATCACAAAAAGTAGTAAAAGGAATGGCATTGGCCGACTTGCTGGCAGAAAGTCCCGTCAATGATGAACTCGAAACATTACGGACTTTCTTCCCCGACCAAGAAGTAATGGCTATGGAGGAAGAAAAAACCATCCATACTCGTGATGGAGACTATTCTTCGATGGAGCAGTCAACTACAAAGGTTTCGACATCGAAACATTGTTGATATAAAAAATAGGATGACACTATCTGATGGCCGCAAAGCTCAACTTCAGGTGTACCTACCAATAACATGGCCAAATACGAAGCATGTATTCTCAGCCTCTGAAAGACATTGGACATGAACATACAAGAATTGTTAGTAATCGGAGATTCCGCCTTGCTCATCAATCAAGTGAAAGGAAATTAGGCAACCAAGAATGACAAAATACTGTGATATGTGAATCTGGTATAGAGACTGTGTGGGAGATTCAAAAGCATCGAATTCAGGCATACTCCGAGGGCTCAAAATGAGTTTGCTGACGCATTAGCTACGATAGCCTCCATGATTCAGCATCTTGAGATTACACATAATGATTCGCTGGAGATCACACTGAAAGAAGAACAAGCTCACGCGCCAGATGGTAAACCATGGTATGCCGACATCAAGGCATACCTGGAGAAAGAAGAGTATCATTCAGAAAGCTCAGCAAATCAGAAGAAGACCATCAGGAGGCTAGCTAACGGATTCTTCCTGAACAAAAAAGTGTTATATGAGAGAACACCCGACCTTGGGTTACTCAGATGTGTGGACGCCGAAGAGGAAACAAAATTGCTGAAAGAGGTACACACATGAGCATGCGGACCTCACATGAATGGATTTATCCTAACCAACAAGATCTTGAGGACAGGATATTACTGGATGACCATGGAGCATGACTCCTGCAAATTTGTGCAAAAATGCCATCAATGTCAGATACACGGAGACCTGATCAAGGTTCCTCAAACAGAACTACACGCCATGAGCTCGCCTTAGCTATTTGTGGCGTGGAGAATGGACGTCATCGGACCCATCGAGCCACCGAAATCCAAGGGACATCGCTTCATCTTAGTCACCATCGACTACTTCACCAAGTGGGTGGAAGCAACTTCTCACAAATCAGTAACCAAAAAGGTCGTGGCTGATTTTGTCAAGAACAATCTCATATGCCGCTTCGGTGTGCCCGAGTCCATCATTACGGACAATAAAGTTACTATGAACAGTTACCTGATGAAACACATCAGTGAACAATTCAAGATAACTCACAGAAACTTAACTGCCTGTAGGCCATAGATAAATGGAGCCGTAAAGGCTGCCAACAAGAACATCAAAAGAATCTTGCGAAAGATGATCGATAACTACAAGAATTGGCACGAGCAGCTGCCTTATGCTATATTAGGGTACAAAATGACAACCCGGACATCTATCAGAGCAACCTCGTATCTCCTTGTCTACGACACAGAAGCGGTCATAAACGCAGAAGGGAGATTCCTTCACTCAGGATCATCTAAGAAGCAGAACTGAACGATGCAGAATGGGTCAGAAACCGCTATGAGCAACTGGCCATGATCGACGAAAAACAAATGGTGGCAGTATGCCACGGATAAGTATACAGACAAAGAATGTCTCGAGCTTTTAACAAATGGGTTAGAGCCCGACTCTTCCAAATTGGACAACTCGTACTCAAGAGAGTTTTCCCTCACCAAGAAAAATACAAAGGAAAATTTGCGCCGAACTGGCAAGGACCATACATCGTCAGAAAATTACTCTCAGGAGGAGCCGCGGTCCTAGCCGAGATGGATGGACAAGAATGGCCCAAAGCTATCAATGCAGACGCACACAAAAGATACTACATTTAGGACTCCATTTTCCTGTAATAGTAGCTGTTGCTTGTAATTGTACTTTTGTAATAGAATAGGGAAAACAATCATCCAGGTAATGAACTACGCAATGACCTGACTTCCCCGCAGTGGGATACGGCAGTCCCCATCGGACCTGGTCTCATTATTAGTAAGAACCAAAACTCAGTTACTTTATTCTGAACTACGTTCGACCTGATTTCCTGCTACGACAAGATACGTAGGCGCTTTCGAGCTCGGTCGTCACAAAAAAAAAAAAAAAAACCCTTAGGAAACCTCAGAGACACAAAATCAGAACGAATCAGCAAAATCAGAATGGAAGGACCGACGCAAGAGTCAGCCCTTCACTAGGGCAGAATTTTTAAGGAGACCTCAAAAATTCCTGTCAAAAGCAATCAAGAAAGAAAATGACAAGCCCAGACCGTACACTGGGGCAGAACTTTTGAGGGAACCTCAAAAATTCCCACACTGCGAGACGACGCAACAGTCAATCAAACCAAGACCTGAAACTGGGGCAGAATTTTAGAGAAAGCTCTCAAAAATTCCACCAGTTCAGGAGCTCAGAAACAAGATCTCCTGGAAGACCAGAAGACCTCGTTCGAAAAACACATGTCACGACATCTAAAATGAAACAAAGATTTTCAAAGAAAACAACACACATTTCATAACTTTATTTCTAATTTTTTCAAACAAAATTAGCATAAGTTCGCTCTAAAGCCATCTCTCGAAATACCGAGTCCAAAAGGAACGGACCCTGAGAAATGGCCAAGAGAAGATGCCAGACGGAAGGACTCTGACACTAATCGGCCTTTTATGAAACTAATTATTTTTTTGTGGATGCAGGCTTTTAAAAAAGAAGGCAGATACGTCATCAACCAGTTTACCCGCAACAAAGGTGAAAGGCAAACTCAAGTAGACATCAATGGCCAAACGGGTCAGAAGAAAAAAAAAAAAAAAGAGCATCTCTGACCACAAGGGTCGTGGTGATAAGCAATAAAGACATATTCGACCAAAAGGGTCACCGAATGAACACAAAGGCATATCTAACCAAAAGGGTCATAAGAAATGAATGACAAAGACATCTTCGACCAAAAGGGTCAACAAAACAAATGAACGACAAAGACATATCTGACCACGAAGGTCACATCTAATACAACAGACGAAAGAAAGATTATCCAGCCACAAGGGCCATATCTGTAATCTGCATACCAAAAGGGACATTCATACAAACTACCAAAAGGGCCATTCATACAAACACTACCAGAAGGACCATTCATACAAACATTGCCAAAAGGGTCATTCATACAAACTGCTAAAAGGGTCATTCATACAAACTGCCAAAAGGGTCATTCATAAAATCTGTCAAAAGGGCCATTCACGCAAGCATTGCCTAAAGGGTCATTCATACAAACTTCCACAAGGGCCATTCATTCATACAAACTGCTAAAAGGGTCATTCATATGAACAACCGCAAAGGCCATCTACGCAAACAAGCAACAGCCAATAAGGCTACTTATCGAATAAACATGTTTACACCATGAGGAATATCTGCAATGCTACCAAATTTGGGAAACAAGTACATAGCCACCAGAAAGGAGTCGGCTCACCGAACTAGATTCGGACCATTGCGAAGCAAACGTGGAACTTTTTCTTACGCAGCCCGTCAAGATAGGGTGCCCATGAGAGTCAAGCTCTCCAGCTAGGATTTGGAAGCCATCCGATCTCAGACTTAGCCACAATTTTGTCTGTTATTTACTTTCTTTACTAAAAATCGCAACCGGTTGGGTACACACCGGGTAATCCGAAGGTATTCCTGCATAAGGGATATACTCTTCCCCAGCGAGTCGAACTACATATGACGTGATTCTCAGAAGCCAGGGATATGTAGGCGGGCTCAAGACCAGAGAGTCAGTCACATTCTAACAGCCGTCCTGAGAAATCATAGTCACAACACTGAAGATCGCAGGACTTTCCCTTCAAATCACTTAAAGTCCTTAGTTGAGTTGAACTACAAGTGGTCTGAATTCTCGTAAAGCTCGAGATATGTAGGAAACCCAGAAACCAGGATCCGGCCATACATATTTGAATACTGCAAAAATGAGAGGTAGAATGAGTCAGGTCAGTCAAAATTAGGGTTAGTTAAATTTCGTTGCTCAGGGATGGTTTCGTTGCTCCGGCCACACATAATTATTTCTAGTGTTTAATTATGATAATTGGTTGATTAGTCAATTATGATCATTATTACAAATTTACTTTTAATTGTTTACTTGTTTCTGTTATGGCCACAATTGAAATAACTAATTCATGGTTTAAGGCAATTGGGGTCATTTTTGCAAAACTAACCTTTTAATGGTTTAATTGATTTGATTATGGCCTTAATTAAAATAACCAAATTCATTGGCTTAAATTAATTAAGGTCATTATTAACTTTAAATTTGCTAATTAGACCAAATATGGCCATGATTGAAATAATCAATTAAGGTCATATTTACAAAGCTAAGCCCATTGGCATAATTAGCCGCATTTTAAATTAATTAATAGGTTAATTATGTCCTAATTATAATATTATGGTAAATAATTGATATTTTTAACTTTACCCATTTATTTAATTTACCCATTTTACCCTTTATATGCGTGTATACACTAAATACACACACACACACACACACACACACACACACACATATGCATTATATACGTATATGATCCCCCTTTCTTATTCTTTAAGATTTTGGACCGAGCCCAGTCTAATAAAGTGGACCGACCCGGCCCAACAAACACGCCTCAGCTTAAGGGTGCAAAACCCCTCCTTCTCTTTTTGTTTTTACTCCACACCAAACACACCCTCTATACTATCTCTCCTCTCTCCATTCCTCTTTCGCGCAAACCCTAGTGCCGCCTCGTCTCTCTCATGCCAAAAAATGGCAATGCGCAGAGAGTACAATCCTCTCTCAGCTATTATACGTCCGTTTTGGGTAGCATTATTTGCTATCTCCATTTTCTCGACTCCATTTCACCAAACACAACCCTTGAAGCATCAGAAATGGTAACACACACTCTCTTTTTGCATATTTTGTTGATTGTTGTCCTATTTTGAATTTTAAAGACCGATTCTGATTGGTTCACAAGGGTTTGGGCCGGATCGACCTAGAATAGGTCCAATACGACCGTATGTGTGTTTTTTCTTTAAATCCTAGCCGTAGATTTCATGAATTAAGTGTTTTGCATCTGAAAAAACACCAAGTCCCACATCGTTGTTTTAGGGGTTTTCAATAGTTCTGGGTTTCTATTTATAGAACCCCAACTCTCACACTTAAACAAGTTTCAGAATCCAAAAAACTTGAATCTCAAGTATTTAACTCGATATTTAAGTTATTAGTAAAATTTTACACTTAGCTTTAAAAGTGAAGTCCTTTCTTAGTTATAAAATTTATTTCTTTTCTGTTTGTGTGGCTGAGTTATTGGATTGGAAGCACTAAGGCTCCAAATTCAATCTTATTTGCGGCTGCGTATCAAAAAGGTAACCATTTATCTTGTTTATGACTTTCTTTGTTTAGTTTGAGTACTAGTGATCTGTTTAGTTTGGGAACATTGTTAATATGATTTATGCTAGTCGAGGTTAGCTTACTTTTCTCTGCTTAGTTTGATTGTTAGTGATAAGCTTAGTTTTGGAGTAGTACTGATATGAATTATTCTTAGTTGAGGTTATCTTGTTATTACTTTCTTGCACTCTTCTTTGTTTAATTTGAGTGATGATTTGTTGGTTTAAGAGTGTTATTGATGTGAGTATGCTTAGCTAAGGTGGAATCCTGATAATACTGTGTTAGCGTATGGTTATCTATGATCATGATTAATCAGCAGTACCATTATAAATTAAGTTAGAATGATTATACGGACTTGGCTTAGAGATGGCATTTGGGGAAGTTTAAGTGTGAATAAGTGAATTGTAAACCACTTGACATGAGGGAACCTTTTAAAGGCACCTTAAAGAGAGGGTTAAGCATGAACCAAGTATAACTTGGATCATAGCATTTCCTTCCAGATAAGGGTTGCCATGGTATGCCCTACATGCCTTTGGGGTGTATGTTCACATTATAGACACTCCTAATGGAAGAGATTGCTCACTACAGGCTGATGACTCTTAAAAAAAGGATTTGGCAAAAGCTTTGAGGTCTAAGTCCCTTTATGATATGAAATGCTAAAGCTGTTTGAATTCTTGGGACTGTCTAGTCCAAATAACCTTGTTTAAAATAAGTAGAGGGTTTAAATATAAGTAGTTTGATTGAATTCTGAAAACAAAGAGTATAGGTTAAGGTGAGATACTAATAACGAGGTTATGTCTAGAAGGGAACACTAAAACAACTATAATCATTTAGTTTTATTGAGTCCTTGTGCCATTCTTTTTCTATGAAGATCTTGTAGAAACATGGCTTTTCTTTCCATATTACCTATGTGGCAATTCATATGAATGTTGTACCCTCCTCTTTTACATGCTCTTGTTACTGTTAAAAGAACTAAAGTAAAGGGCCATCTCTAGGTGACTTGTGGTCATTTGAACCTATTGCAACCCTGTCCTTCTTGTGCCATTTTTGCTCACTTGAACTAATAGCTTCATATCCTTGTATTTTTTTTTTATGGATAATGTGAACTTTCCCTCCCCTATGGCCCCTTTGTATGTGCTTGATTCATTGAGTAAATGTGTTCTCTTTACTTGACCTAGCTCAGAATCATGAGCAGCAATATGTCTAATTTGACATCTCTATGTTTGCTCTACAAATTGCCAGTGGCTTGAGTCTTGTATTAAATTTGTATTGGTGACTCACCTAATGTTTAGCTTGATTAGTTGCACTTAAGTTTGCCTTAGTTTAGGATAGATATCTTTATTTAGAGATTGAAAGATGATTGAAAGATGAGGAGGTTAATAACTAAGAGCAGATTTAAGACTTAGTCTAAGTTCAAAAAGGAATATACAGGGTGATATACATAGGTATTGATAAAAGGAACAATGATGATGAAAGTGTATATACCTATATGGTATATCATCAGGTATATCATGTATATATATGTATATAGGGGCCTCAGGAAGTGTATATCAAATGGAAAAGGGAGTAGGCGGCCCATTTAAGCTTCAATACTTAGACAAAATCTTGATTAAGTAGGTGATTGGGATTGGCCCATTCTAAGTTTAATAGCTAGCCATGTTTATACTTAGCTAAAAATAGAGAAGGGAACCGGTGCCGAATAGGGCCATTTTTTTAAAAATCGAACTTAGGCTTCTAGGCCCTATAAGCCCCCATTGTTATGTATGCGTTTATGTTCATCATTTTACATATTGTGTATGCGTATATTTTTGGTAAGATCAGTAGTATTTTTTAACCGGGTTCCTTTTCTCTTTCCTCTTCTTCACTGCATGGTGACTTGGGCCGAGTCCAAGACGAAGAAAGGAAGCTAATATTATAAATATACACAGAAGGCCCAACCATGGGTGAAAATGGCCAACTAGGGGGCTTGGTACGCCCCTAACCTGCCTTCGCTCTTTTATTATTTTTTCTCATTTTTTAAAATGTTGTATTTGTATTTGTAATGCTTGAAAAAAACTCAAATATATTATTGGAATCTTTATGGTTTGAACTAGTCGTCTTAGGACAACGGTGCTTATGCCGTTTAATTGACCTTAAGTCCCCAAACGATTTTCAAAAAACCGGATTTAGCATAACAATTTCTCAAGTTAAATGGATAACTAATACAAGTTAATAGAAGGACAAAGGGATTTTTAAGACCACAAATGCTTTGACATTTCTCTTTAAACCTGATCATGTTTAAATCAAGGAATACATTTGTACAATTTTCTGGACCAAAACCAAATTCAAGTCAAATGATTTGGGCCGAGCCCAGAAGTAAAAACAGAGGTTTTTGGGCTGAAGCCCGCCAGGAACGAATAAATGATGTTGGGGCTAAGCCCAACCTAAACAAAGATTTTTGGGACTGAACCTCATTTGATTTTTTTTAGAAAAGGAAACAAAAAAAATGTAAATAAGAATTTGGGCCAGGCCCAAACAGAAAAAGCAACCCTTTCAATAAAAGTGTCATATTTTAGGCTTTAAGCCCAAACTCAGAAAGTCAATTTTGTATACACACATTTGTCCACAAATTCATAATACTAAAACAAATCATTTTAATAAGTTAAGCTTGTTCAAAATAAGTAAAAACGCTCGTAAATACGAAGTTTTAGGATAAGACGTTCTAACGCATTGCACTGGTTGACCCGAAGTTAAGTGTGGGATTAAGCATGAATAGAAAAAGGAGATATACTTACTTATGTATATTATAAAACCAAAACATTTTGTACCTTTTCTAAACAAAATATACTATTCCTGTACATAAAAGGAAATTATTCTTATCTGGATATTATAAATCCGAACCAAAAGTACCCATATGTAAGGGGAATATGTTCAATTCTCTTTCCAAAAACCAAATGATATGCAATAATGACAGTATTTTAAAATGCGGAAATAAAAACAAAATTAACAGTTCATGTAAATAATCATACACTGAATTCGAAGGTCAATCGTATTAGCACGAATCCTTAATACTAGGATGCCTAACACCTTCCCTAGGGGATCACCAGAACCCTTACCTAGAACTTTGGGTTACGAAGATTTTTTCACAGTATTTGAATAAACCATTCACCACTGGCTTTCCCAATTTCCTAAAAATTAGGTGGCGACTCTTTTTTCAAAACAAGTCTGAAAGAGCACCAACAAGTTCGAAGTAGCTTTCCGAGCGCTAACCCCGCCCCCGAAATGTGAACCGTAACAGTGACATTCTTGACTGCTTATCTACTCTACTTGTTGATCTTTTTCCATTTATATGCGTGACATAATCGTTGTCGGCCTATGATGCCTACGAGTATTAGTATTGTACTCATACTACTCTTGTTGTACTTTTAATTGAGTGCAGAGTTTGTCACCAGTTCCAGTTCACTACCTCGCGAGTGATTTCGAGGCCATTTCCAGGAGATTCTAGGGTGATCAAATCTGCAGCCAGGAAACTCCTCCCTTATATCTGTCTACTTCTTACTCTTAGGACAATATTTATTCAGCATTGAGACTTGTACTTCTTCCTTTTTAGTCTATGTAATTGATACTTAGAATCTCTTGTACAAATTTAAGACCAGATTTTGGAATTATTATGTTTTAAATACTTCCGCACTTGATTAATTTATAAAGTAAGGCTATTTAGTGTCATTATTGTTGATACGATCCGGCTTGCGGAAGACACGGATTCAAATAACAAATACGCGGAAACTAAAATAGCAAGAAATTGGGGATGAGAATTGAAGAAATTGGGATGAGAATAGAGGGATAGAAGCAAGACCCACTTGATAATGAACCCATGGAAAAACTTATGTATATTAAACCTAAACCCTCCCAATTGGATTCAATCAAGGAACCTATACTATTTGAATTCAATTAAGAGTCAATCAAATGAATCCACAAATGAACAATTCTCATATGAAATTAATAAACAATGGGTTCAATAGCCAACAATGGGATCCACCATAATTAACTATCACACTAATCACTAGATTAGCAATATACTAACTCTACCAAAAAGTCTATCACTCATTTAGAGTATTCATCTCAATTCAACATAATCTAATAAAATGAACAAGTATGCTACGTATACTAACAAGCTAAAGAAGACTAGGCTACTTATTACAAAAACACCCTTAATGACACAAGGGCCTTGTTTGGTAGTCTTCTTTAGACATGATGGCTTGAATTTAGAAATTAGCCTTTTTACATGGCTAGCCACCATCGTTTCCCCCTTCTCATCTTCACTTCATGGGACCAAGCAATCATCTATACGTCATACGTCCTCCTATGAAGCTCCTTAATGGTCTCCAACGCCTTTCCTTACATCAACATGGCTTGTAAGGCTTGGAGTTCCTTGGCTCGGCCTCGGGTGAGGCAAGTTGGATCACGTGTGCTCCTCGGGGTCATATCATCCTCCACTTCTTCAAAAGGATTCGTCCTCGAATCCTTACCTTGCAACATGCAGAAGAGAATGAGTACATACCCTCTCAAAAAACACACAAGATAATCATCATAAGGCACATGATAATACCTAAAGTAAGCATAGCATGCAACCAACACACTAAATGACTCACTCTTATGATATAACCAACCATAAAATGGATCTAAAAAGAATATATATCCAAATAATGCCAAAGACACTTGGCTATTCAAGTCGTTTTGACAAAATGGTAAATCTAAGGAACCAATGCAATTAGGAAACCTAACATGCAAATCCACGTTGGTCCTAGTAATAAAGAAGCATTTATCTCCCCTTAAGTCAAGAAACAAGTGACATCTTTCATGGCTAAGTACAATTTCACAAACAAGCCCAACCCAAGTCAAGGGTATAATCATCACACTAGCCCACCTCAATAAAGGACTCACTACCAAGTCAACACCGAGGCCAAATGCAAAGGTATCACCCACAGAACTTGCCCACATCTCACATGCAAGCTCGAAATGGAAACAAGTAATAAAACTAGGAAAGAATCACATGAAGTACTAGAAGTGTTACTACTATAATCATTACTCAAGAAAGTTACCTCCATGGCTTTAGAAAGCCCAAGAATAAGCATGAGCCAGGAATACATACTGTCTTTGAAGGAAGTACAAGATGTGACATCATACCAAGTTGGTGTCCAATAAGGTCTCCTCCAATGAGTATCCTCTTCACGTCTCCTCCTTTGATGACACTTCGCAAACAAGTCAATCAAATTACCAAATGTATTGAGAGAGAGAGAGTTTTACCTTTGAGCTCTTGGAACCTATGCTAAGCTTCGAGTAGCATCTCCTCACCCTTTAGGTTAGAATATCTGGCATAGAACTTCCAAGAAGTGTGCTCTTTGCCTACAAAATTGATCCCCTTCTTTAAAGAGCACTCTTCATTTTCGAAAGCCTTTCCAAAACACGACGTTTGTCCATCAAGTGGGTCAAAAACCCTCAAGAAGGACTTTTTGTCATCGGGGATAGTGTCAACAACTTCACCCACCACATGTTTGTCATCATGACCAAGCTCATCATCATCCCATAGTGGGTTACAAAACACTTTGTAGCCTCCAAGGGTGGCCACATTCTCAACATTACCATACACCCCACTAGGTACATCTATTTCAGTAGCATGTTATCATTAAATAAGACATTATCTTCAAAGAGGAAACAATCACTACATGATAAGGATTCAAAACAAGTGAATTTACTCTCATAAAGATAAACATCATTTTTCAAAGCACTTTCTATTTCATGACTATCTACATGACACACAACACTATCATAACCTTGAGTCTCAACAAACGTTAATAAGGTAAGATCAAGGGACTCATCTTCATATGTATCAAATAAGGGTGGTGTGGCATATTCATAATCTTCCACATTATCAACTAGTCCAAGATCATCACTAATTTGAGTTCATTAAGCACAACACAAAATTCCTCAAATAGTGGATTAACATTACAAGAAAGTTGATCAACACAAGTACCTACACTAGTTGGACTCAAATTGATCTTGCTAGAAGAATCAATTCGGTCATCGCTAGGATCAACTAGTGTGTGAGCTATCATATCACATGACAATGTACTAACATTCAATTCAAAAGTGTCAACACTAGGTTGACACAAATTGACCTCACAAGAAGATTCAATTCGGTCATCAATAAGATCAACTAGTGTTGGAACACCCCTATCAACCACATTGTCAATATTCATCAAAGACCAATTAAGCTCAACACAAGTTAAAGAATCATTAAGCTCAATGCATGGTAAGCTATCTTTCATACTAAAATCGGCATCAAGATCACTCAAAGAAGTAAGAGTATTAAGATAAGCTTCTTTACCTCGATGTGCATTCAAAGGATCTTCTTTACCTTGAGCTACCAATGGTAAGCTCCTTTGACCAATTGAAGGGATGGTCTTGACATCAATTCTTTCTTTCAAGCATGTGAGTTCTTCACATGAAGACTTCTTTAGTGATTTATCTCCTTAAGTACCAACAAAAGAGTCTTCACAACAAGATGAAGAAGTAAAAAGGTTAGAATGATGTCGTGACAACTCCCTCAAGTCACTCCGCACAACCTCTCCTTTTTACGCTCTAGAGTTTTCATGGCTCTCCCTTACTCCTCTAAATTTTGTATCTATCATGTTCTTCGGAGAGGGAATGAGCTCCCAAAATGCCTTTCGAAGGGTTAGAAAGGCCCTTCACGTCAATCTTCCATTTGGTTGCATAAGGAGCGTCTTTCTTTCCTCCTAGTCTTTCGGAATGTGCTTGGTGTCGTTTTTCTTTCCATGTGGATTGACAAAGAGACACCTCCAAAATTATTTTAAGGCACTCCAAGTCTCAAATGGGTCCCCCCCCCCCCCCCCCCTTCCTTTCACATGCTCCCAATGCTTAATAAGTATCCCTTTGAGGGTGCTAGAAGCTAGCTCCACTCTCTCTTTTTCCAATTAGTGGTAACATTAAAAACTCTCATCCAACTTGTGTTCCCATTCGAAGTAACCTTCTTCATTAAATTTTGGACTCAAGGTTGGCTACTCCACATTGGAGTTTTGCACATTTGCAACGCATAAGTTCTCTCTTTCTTGCACAAGTTGAGCCATGTACGCCTCGATACTACAAGAAGGAAATGCCGAATTCCTTAACTTAAACTTTGTACCTGCAAAACTAGTAAACAACGTTAGCAGTTAAAGCTCCTCACGTCACTCGTATTTACACTCAAAGCTTACCACTCAACCTAGAGCCTTTTCTGAAGCCGGCCAAGAACCGCTTATCCAAATCAATTCACAAGGTTGCTAATCTTTGTGGAAGAATAAATTCTTGTTAATTGAAAGACGGACGACTCTATTAAACGAAAAGACTTGAGCCAAGAATTTTCAATGATATTAAAACAAGAAAAGCTTGAAATAATTGGCACGAAATGAAATTCGGGCTCAAGAACTATTTAACAACAAGTAAGATCGATTAGGAAAGATTCAAACCATTTTGGACACTTAGAAACTTTTGGGAAAATTTATTAATCTTAGGCTTTCCTTGCGCTTTGCAAATGGATCGCACAAAAACACCCTCTGAAGGTATGCAACACGCGCTCCAAAAATTTTGCGAAAACTTTACCCACGCGCGATGCGGACCCGATGCACAGGTTCCTGTGACGATTTTCTCGAACCTTGGGCCGTATTTTTTTATTTTTACTGACGTATTGGGCCTACTCAACCTAGGATCATTCCTTTTTGGGCTGGAAAAATAACTTTCCACAACTTGGATGAAAGTTTTTGGATCAAACCTTCCTTTTGGGTCTTCTTCTTCACTAAGAAGACATGAAGATGCTTATAAACTTGAAGAATACCCAATTTTCAAACTTCATTCCAAATCACCTTGTTTTCCCCCAAATTACAGATCTAGGTTCCCCTTGATGTGTAGAAAACAACCCAATACGAATTAGGCTCCTATTTCACCTCAATCAACAAAACCCAATTTGAATTTTTCAAACCTTGAAGGTCCTTCAATGGTGAACACATCAAAACTCTTCCAAACAACTTCAAACTTCAAATTCTGGCATTCTCCACAACAACAAGCTCATTTCTAACATCAAAATCAGACAAATCAACACAAAAAAATCAATTTTCATTTTTTTTTGTTCAGCCAAAGATTGATGAATTGATGGAACAACTCCTCAACCTTGCTCTGATACCAAATGATACGATCCGGCTTGTGGAAGAAGCGGATTCGAACAACAAATACGCAGAAACTAAAATAGCAAGAAATTGGGGATGAGAATTGAAGAAATTGGGATGAGAATAAAGGGATAGAAGCAAGACCCACTTGATAATGAACCTATGGATAAACTTAGGTATACGAAACCTAAACCCTCCCAATTGGATTCAATCAAGGAACCTATATGTCACGACCCATTTTAAGCAAGTCGTGCGGGCATCTACCTTTCTAACTCGGTAAGCGAACCCTTATCCCAACAATCGTAAAAACATAAATAAAGCGAAAGAAGTTAGAATAACGTAAGTCTTAATATAATAATATAAGAAAATGCGGAAGTAAATGAAATACACCCCAGTATTTGGTCTGGTCATACATGAGCGTCTACCTAAATACTATAAGTCTGAATAATAGTAATACATAATTAGTCTCAAATCATGTCTCGGGATGGAAATAAAGACATATTAGAAGGAAGAGTCTTCGGGCAATGAACGTCCTCGTGCTTACCCTGAAAGACTCGAATCAGCAATCCTCGAATATCATCCACGAGGAGTAGAGATCGATCCCACCTGGTACTCTACACTAGTAAAAGAATGCAGCAAGTGTAGGTCAGTACAAACAACAAGTACTGGTAGGTATCATAGGTCGACTAAGACTAGCTAACGTATATAAAGACAACAAAGCAAGATAAACACATAAACCAACAAGTACAAGTCAATATAAATCCATATCCACAACACAAGTCATCTCCTATGTTATAGCATCTAAACCCAACTGTGCCAAGTCTCAGTATAATCAATCTAAACAGGTATATCACAATCATCTCACAACTAGTCATCACCTATGTTATAGCATCTAAGCCCAACTGTGTCAAGTCTCAGTATAATCAATCCGAACCGGCATATCACAATCATCTCACAACAAGTCATCACCTATGTTATAGCATCTAAGCCCAACTGTGCTAAGTCACAGTATAATCAATTTGAACCGGTATAGCACAATAGTATCACAACATATCACCAAACCAAAAGGTACAATGCAATGCAATAATGTATGTATGATGAATGTAATGCATATGCACCTTTGTACAACATGTCCCAGACGAAATCACTCCACGTCTAGGCAATCATGACCCATGGAGGACCCGCGAATTCCATGTACCGCTCGCTCCGAGAAATAACCTCGGATCATGAGCACTCTCTCCATCCCGAAAGAAACCTCGGGCATCGTCACTCATTCGTTCCCAGCAAGAAACCTCGAGCAACGCACACTCAGTCTGCTCCGGTAAATGACCTTGAATCACGGCTCTCATCTTTCTTTTACGCTCTCCGACAGAAACCTCGGAGGCTACACTCTCTCACATACCATCATCAGTACCATAACCATGCAATATCAATGAATCATTTATATGAGTATGAATACGATACAATGTAATATCAACAACCAATTCAATCCTAAACAGTACCACCCAGGGCACACAAGTAATATCAATAATAAGGCTACACAATGAGCCACAATGAAATCACAATCTCATCTTAATACTGATCAAGTAAAGTACCGCAATATCATAGTCATGATATATCACTAGTCAAAGTTACCCAATGTCTCAACGCGGCAACGAGCAAATAAGTAAATAGAACAAGATAAGTAAATCAACACAACGGGGTGGCTAGCCCCCAAATCATACAACAACGCCCAACCTAAGACAATATCCAACCCAACTTCACACCTGAAGGTTTACATGCATTCTCCGACAATATCATCTAAACATACGCTTCGCTAATCGAAGTCTTACTACAAGGTAAACCATAACCTACCTGGAGAGCCGAACAGCAAAGTCTCCAATAATCAAACCTTAGTATTTCCCTTCCTTTGAGCCTCGAGATAATGGAAGTTTAAACATATCTGAATCATGAAATTAGAATCAAGAAGAACATCATTCAAACCCTACTTCTATTCAAAACCCAAATCCCCAACCTATGGAATGGGGTTTATGAACTAGAAAGATGAAATTAGGAATCTATAGGTCTCAACCTGAAATTAATGTTCTAGGTGATCATTTCCTATCACTTAGAAGCTAGATAAACTCATGAAATACTCAAATTCGGAATCTAGGTGAAACCCCCAATTTCAGGTATAAACCCTAACTTTCCAATTCAAGAATTTATCATTAATAATGGAAGATTCATGATTAACAACCTTAGATATATCAAATTCTACAATAACCCAACCAATTTCCATCAACATAAACAACTTAGAGAGTCTAAACCATTTTTATGAACTTTCATGAAAAACCCAAATTGATTCCTCTTGATTCTAGGGATTCTAGCCTTAGATTACGGATTAATAGAAGTAAATGGAGGATTCTAAGACCAAGGAAGTTACCTTTATGAAGAAATAGCCAAAACCCTTTAAAAATAGCCTCTCAAGCCTTAAGATATGAATATGAAATAATGACAAGAGGTTGGGGTTTTAATCACTTTTAAGTCACAGATTCAGTCATCACCGCTTCTGCGGCATCGGGACCGCTACGGCGGTCCCGCTATGGCGGTTTCTCATATCGCTATGGCGGTCTACCTAGATTCTCACTACACCGCTTTTGCGGCCATGGCACCGCAATGGAAGTGCCGCTATAGTGGTAATGGTGTCGCCATAGTGGACACCGTCTTAAACTCAAGTTCACAATTCACCCCGAAATTCTGGCTATGACCCGAGACCATTTGCTCACAAACCAGATATGTAGACATACATAAATACATAACACGCTACGAACACACTCGTCGCCTCGGAATTCCCATCGGGAGTCTCGTTGACCAAGTCAACCCCCGATGCCTCAAAACTAACTTCCCAACTCAAGTCCCAAAATGCATCCGAGTGCATTGGGAATCCTACCGAATATGTACACAAGTTTTAAAAGACCATTCAGACCTTTCGAAACAGATTGATTCCCGAAAAAGGTTTGTTTACCCAAAAGTGAGTGAACCATTTTTAACTTTTAAGCCAAATTTCCCCAAAGTTTACCCAAATAAACTCCGATGACCTCGGGAAGTGTGCCAACGGTCCCTGCAGGTCAAATATTAGCTAATAAAGCTCAAAAAGAGATCAAAAGGGTCGGAACGGAATAACGATCGAACGAATCGTTACACTATACTATTTGAATTCAATTAAGAGTCAATCAAATGAATCCACAATGAACAACTCTCATATGAAATCAATGGTCTTTTATGTTATACACCCTCCTATAAAGATCGTCAATGGTCTCCAACGCCTCTCTTTGCATCAACATGGCTTATAAGCCTTGGAGTTCCTTGGCTCGGCTTCAGGTGAAGCAATTTGGATCACGTGTGCTCCTCGGGATCATATCAATTGTTTACTTCCGCGTGTGGATCTTAAATAATATAATTTATGGGAAGGGTTCGCCCGCCAGGGGTAGGTGCGCTCATACTCATGAAATGGGGTCGTGAAAAATTTATTAACTGTATGCATATGCTTTTTGACTCAATTGTTAACCTGGTTTTCTACAGTGTAATGTTTAAGTACTTGGGCTATGAGAAGATTGGAATAGGTTACATAGTTACTTAAAAGACAGATGTTTGTCATCATCAAAAAGGGGAAATTTGTTGGCATAAAGCTATGTGTGAAGTTTTGATAATTGACAAAGTGAACCTTGAAAAGAAACCAGGTCTAGATGCATGAAAAATTGACAAGGTAATTGAACAAAGCTCGATAGTTGGTTGAGATGAAGCACAGGTTGTAGATAATGAAAAAGGCCTGAAAAATCAAGCAGCACAGGATGGTTAGAACAGGTCCATAGGCATGTTCCATTGCAAACAAGCTACAGAAAAAAGCATACACATGTCTCATGTTGCGACCACGTGTGTCAATGAAAAGACAAGTGCAATGATCATATTAAAGAGAGAAGGAACCAACAAATGATCTATCACAAGACAGATGCAAATAGGGCAAAGGAGATGAAGATGACTCAGTCACAGAGCAGTTCATTTAAGAATAGAACAAGTTATGATCCGTCAGGCAAGTTTTAATGGGATGTGATGAGTGGCCATTGCTCGCATTAAATATGCGAGAAGAGCGTCCAGGCCCAGCCTGGTTACAACAATTTGGGTGCTCTCATTTTAACCAATCTGATCCCTAAAAAGAACAAAAGAAAAAAAAAGAATAGAACAAGTTTGAAAACATGTTTTATCTCAGGAGTCATCAGGTGCAGTTGTTGAATTAATCAGAAGAGAAAAGATCATGAAGGGAAAAGGTGAAGATGACTTAGATCTATATTGTTCAAACAAAGAGAGTTGCAGATAAATCACATGAACTAGGTTTACATGTATGTTCCAACACAGATCAAGAACATGTTTAGAGTCACAGAGCTAGACAAGGCTGAAGACATGATTTATTCTAACAACTAGAACACTCAAGTCTCAACGTGAAGTAAGGGGGTTTCTACCTTTAGCTCACTTTTCCAAGAGTTAAATAACCAAAAATTCAACACGTCTATGCTTTGACAGGGAAGCGCACAATATATCAATCTAAACCATACAATCTGGCAAAGAGGCTAATTCAAACACATGATTCAAGCCTAACTTACCTTACTTCCCGTTCTCATTAAATTTGGAAAGAACAAGCATACCCATAGTTGCCAATAAGAGGGAGTATCAACTATTAATTTTTTTTAATCTAAGGTTGTGTCTATCGCATTGGGAAACCTCTCCAACTTAACAATTCCATTAAGCCTAACAAGATTTCGGCAGAATTTTCCCTGTAATCGTGACTATGTCATTTTATACCTATCTAAAAATATCAACAATCACACCCTACAGTCACCATATATATACACCTACTATTGAATTCCAAGAGACTTTATACCATCCATCACATTATACAATACAACCAATGTGTGCTCCATAGCACCATTGTTCACATGGTTAGCAACTGCAGCACGAGTTAAAGTCGTTTCCATAGGGCACGAGTAACGAATATGTCAGAATGTTCCTAAAGGAAATTTCAAGCTCTACAGCACAATCTAGAATGAAAATGAATGAGAAACACTTATAAATTCCCTGGTAGTCTTTCGATAATACAGGTGATCATGTTGCACATGAAAGACTCAACTAGACACAGCTCCATAGACATAGACAGATCCTAGGACACATCTAAACCTAGGCTCTGATACCAAGCTTGTCACGCCCCAAACCCAACCCTGGACGTAACAGGCATCAGATGCTATGAACAACATCGGAAGCACCTTATAAATCATTAAACACCAAGTCCCTTTTTCATAATCTTTCATTATTTAATTTAAAAAGTTATAAATAATTAAATAAGAATCGTGTTTATAATTATGATGTAAAACCAGCAGGAGTCTAGTATGAATAAATAGTCGTAAACGTGGCAAACGCCTCAATAAGTCATATGAGACTTTCAACATCTACCCACAATCTGACAACTATCTATGGAGCTTCTAAGATGAAAAAATGAGTATCTAACTTCAGGATGCAGCCTGAAAATTAAAACAATAAAGCTACGTAATTAGGGTATCCCACGAACAAGGGTGTGGGCTCACCAATAAGTCTGGAAAGCAGCAAGTTCTCCTACTCCGTACGCATACCACGAACCTGCTTTTTTTCGTTACCCAACATACCATCAGAAACAATAACGGTATGCCTGAGTATTAGGTACTCAAGGAGTGTCTCCGGGACAATAATTAATAGCAAAATATATGAGTAATAAGTATAATTGAAACAACATTGAGAAACAGTTTAGAACACATAATAACATCTCATAAATATCTAGTATAAGCTAATGATAAGGAAGTAATCACTTTGAATGAGTAAGCCATTCTCGTTACCTTATGTTCTTCCAAAACAATTCGAAATCCAGAAATAAAACAGTTCACCAAACTCAAAGACACCATTAAGAGAGATGTAAATCACTTTCAATCCATTATGCCTTTTATCAAAATTAAGTCTTCCATTTATGAACTTAAGATCATCATTAAATCATTCACAATCATGACAATACAGGCCACATTAATAACATGAAGGGACGACGACTTAAGGTGTCTCACCCCGAACCTGGGCCTGGACATAACACGACACCCGATGCCTGACTACATGTGACTGAGCGAACAAATTGGCTGACTGAATCAACAATATGGTATCATAACACACTGAATACGAAAAATAAACTAACACATGCTGATATATTAAAATTCTAAATGATACATAATCAAAGTGCGAAAATACTAATACAAGTCTGAAGCATAATTGTAGCCAACATAGCTTAACTTGAAAAGCCTGCGACTCTGTCTAACTGTTACTCTAGTCTATGAAGCCTCTAATGAAGTACTGAAAAGACTGACTGTCTGTAAATGCTGAAAGACCGTAAATAACTAATAAGTCCCCGAAAGATCTGAGGCTCACCAATCAGCTGATACTGGAGACCCCTAGCGAGAAGATGTGTCGTCTAGTAAATCGTTACCTGTATCGTGAGATGCAAGCCGCGGGAAAAAGGGACGTTAGCATATTTGAATTGCACTGGTATGTAAAGTAACTAAAAGAAAGAACTGTAAGTGGGGTGCTCGGGTAAAGGCCAGCCCAAATCAATAAACATGTAATAAGTGTTGAAACTGATAATTAATAATTGATAGCTAAACGAACAAAGAAATAAAGGTATGAATACTCCCTGTTCTGAATATGAATCACCTATTTTATGGAGTTAATAATCTGGGCCTTTGGCCCACTATGGATGCACAAAACTATGGCCTTGGCCAAGTAAATGCTTACACTCCAGAGCCTTGGCCCAATATAAATGCACAAAACTATGGCCTTGGCCAAGTAAGTGCGTTAGTCGGTGGCCTTGGCCACGTATACGTATACATAAGACTGTGCCCTTGGGCAAAGATGCAGGTGTTCAACATTTAACAATATATATAGGAACTGAAAATCATATTGTAATACATGATGCTGAACAACTGGTCAGCACTGAACTGAGACATGTATTTCTGAACTGGAAATCATACTGTAATCCATACTATTGAAATATTGAATCATGTTGGACTACATAATACTAGAATACTGAACAGAACTAGATTAAGACATGTATTCATGAACTAATTATAGAGTTTAAAGCATTAACTGTTCGTAAGAAATCTGAGTTCACAACGTTCTGGGCTCACAACATTCGGAATGAAAGTCATGAACGTACTATGAAACTAGGGAATAGAAGCTCTGCAACTATTCATGGAGTCTAAGCTCAACTATATTTTTGAGGCAATTCGTAACATTGTAAAAGAAACGAAGCGTAGGGAGAATGATTAACATTCCCAAACATAGAGAGTTAGCCTCACATACCTTAACTTCCTGCTTTTGAGTGTAGTACAACGTTCGTCAACCCTATCAACTTTAATCTATAGCAATACAAGTCAAAAGGATTCCATATTAGCAATTATATCCATGCTTTGGTCTTATAAGCATTTTATCAAACACTTGGCGGGCATAAAGATCCACAACCTTCATTAATGGTGTCTTCTTTACCCAATTCCCATTCTGTAACTTCTAGGTGATTCTACAATCTCATTTAGATGTAATTAATACCATACTTCATTACCTATAAGATTATAATAATCCTATTTCAACAATCCAACACCCTACAATATTTCATAAGCTTTTCTTAACGAACCCGTTAACTTATCATCCATGAACTCATTAATTCAAACCTACCAATGTGTAGAAGAGGGAAGGATTACCTTTTAAAGTTCTATCTTCTTAAAGTCGGATGCTAGGGTTTCCACGTCTTACAATAAAGTCTCAATCAAGGTTCTAGGGATTAGAAGAACTTTCTCATGTTAGAAAAGTGTTAAGGACTTGAATTCATGCTAGAATCATAGAAGAACTCACCTTTTAGGGTTCTTGAGGCTTGGGACTTGTTCTCTCTTTCCTTAGGATGATTTTTCGTGAATAGGGAGTGTTAGGGGATGAACCCCAAGCTTAAATAACTTAAAACGTGAAACCCGATATTTTTCATTTTTTGGACCCTTACCTTGCTGAGTGCGGTCTATGGCTTTCCCCTGCCTCGCTTTGAGCTTGCTCCGCTATCCATTTTACACTTAGTCAAAATTTCACGTTTTTTTGCTCGTCGACAACGTTCAGTAAAATGGGCATAAATCCTAACACAGAACTCCGTTCGGGCTCCACAATATACCGTTGGAAAGCTATTTCAAAGGGATACAACTTTCATTTATAAGTTTTCTCAAATTCTCAATGGATTTCCATGAAATAGGGATGGAAAGTAGACGTATTGAAAACTTAGTTGATTCTATCGGATCTTAAGCGCCTTACTATTAGCCATCTTGTGACGATCATATATCACTGCTCCGATCTCTAATAGGCCTGGTCCTTATATGGTTGGAAAGGTATTTCTACGTACTACAACTTTCATTAAGGGTACTTTCCCAAATCCCCAACTAATCAAGGGTTTACGGCTACCCGAAGTAGGCCTATCAACCATTTTTGCAAAACATTCAAACCTTCAGTTTTTCCACTAAAACTCTAACGATACGAGTCTAAACTTAGTTCTAAAATACGGAGTGTAACATAAGGTTCCCTAAAACAGCATAGAAGCACCACATTAGGGTTGATTACTATCCTTCCTCCCGAATAGCTAGGCAAAACCACATTGGGGTTATGAACCCTTGATGACCACTCTTCCTCCCAAATATCTAGGAAAAACTCCATCGGGGTTATGAACCCTTGATGACCACTCTTCCTCCCGAATGGCTAGGCAAAGACCACACCGGGGCTATTGACCCACGATGGCCACTCTTCCTCCCAAATGGCTAGGCAAAGACCACACCGAGGCTATTGACCCATGAAGTCCACTGTTCCTCCTGAATGGCTAGGCAAACACAACTAGGACACATAGTGACTACCCTTCCTCTCGAGTAGCTAGGCCAAACACAAAAACATAAACCATAGCATATCAACTAAATCACAATTTATGGCATGGAAGCCGAATCTCAAATCATGGTGTGGAAGCCGAATGGACACATAGTGACTACCCTTCCTCTCGAGTAGCTAGGCCAAACACAAAAACATAAACCATAGCATATCAACTAAATCACAATTTATAGCATGGAAGCCGAATCTCAAATCATGGTGTGGAAGCCGAATCTTAAATCACAACATGATAGTCAAATTGTTCATTATGAATTATGTTCATCATCCTATAAATAGGGTATATCAAGTCATTAACTGATTTAGAAACCAAGTTCAAGTCATTATTCAATTTCAATACAACGAAACCCGTTCATAGGGCAAACTACATGAAATATCCAAGCTTTCCGAAATCAAGTTTAAGCATCCCTTATGGGGTAATCCATGTTCAAAGATTAAAGCTTTATATTTCAATTCCAATCATCCTTTAATAAGGGGAAAACCATGCATACACATATATAATATAATACACACAAAGGTTTAATGCGGGCTTGTCCCTTACGCACACAAACCTTGCCAAAGAATCACTTTAAACGTTTGAAAAAAGTAGGTTGAAGTGGTTAAAACACCCCTGAAATTGGCACGTTTTGCAACTTCAGTCCCCAAACTATTGATGGACTTCAAGACACCCCTAAACTTCGCTAAATGAATTTAAATTCACCCCGTGTTTCAACATGGAATAACAAGAAAATGTCAAGTGGACAGCGCGTGGATTCACGTTACTGAGGTATCCTAACATAAGGGTGTAATAAAACCCATTTAGCCGAGTTTAGGGATGTCTTGAAGTCCATCAATAGTTTGGGGACTGAAGTTGCAAAACGTTCTAAGTTCAGTGGCGTTTTAATCACTTCATGTTTGATTAAGAGACATACTTCAAAAGAAGGTTTTCAAAGAGACATACCTCAAATCCCGCTAAAATGGTACCAACAGAATTTCCAAGGTCCAACAATCACTCTATAATAGGTTTAGACGATAAATATTAGAACTTTAATCGCTTCTATGAGTTTCCTTCAATTTCGGAAACTAGGGTTCCAATACCCTACACTAGTCCAAATCCTCTAAATAATTTCAGTAAGTATCAAAGAACATACCTTTAAGAAGTTTCCCAAAATCTCCTTCAATTTCTCTTTCTTCAGTTTTCAAGAATCTATGGTTTTGAAGAATGAACATTAATTTGATGTTAGATTGATGTTGTAATGATGGGAATTGATCAACAACTTAACTTATATGTTTTGGGGAAGCCTTAGGTTTGTTTTCTCTGAAAAGTGGGCTAAAAAGAAGTGGGGAAAGGTTTTACGAAGTTAGGCTTTTATAAAATTCGGGAAAAATCGCTTCAGGCATAAAATGGCCTGGCGTGTCCAATGGGGCATCGCGCCCCGCGCCGCGCATGGTATATTTTTTTACGGTGTCAAAATTCTGAGTTTTTTGAAAATTTGGCCTGCGGCGTCGCCCCCAGAGACGCGCAGGGCGATGCGCACGCCTAATTTTTCCACTGCACTGATGATGTTCAGTGAAATGAGCATAAATTCTAGCACAGAGCTCTGTTTGAGCTCTACCATATATTGTTGGAAAGATATTTCAAAGATCTACAACTTGATTAAGGAATTTTTTCCAAATTCTCAATGGATTTCGATGAAACTGACCTAGAAGTCAAACCTACCAAAATATAGACGAGTTTAAGAACTCTTACGATCTTCACTACTTGATTTGACTTCAAAACGACTGTTTATCACCCGAAATCATTCCGAATGGATTCATATAGCTAAAATATCATCTTACTACTAATTTTACACATTCACACCTAACCCGGATTTACGGAGTGTTACATTTTCATACTCACAAAGAGAGGATTCAGAATATTGAGCGATCAACAAAGATATCAAGAATATTCAGAATCCAGAGTTGCGTCCCTAGTGCAAGAAGAAAGATTTAAGGAGTTGGTCTACTGAATAATGTTTTCCAGTTCTAAAGTCTAGAACTTTTATTAGGTTGGGCTATCGAGTTGTGCTTTATCCGCTTTATTAGAAGCATATTAGGTACAAAAATGTCGCAAAATTCAACTTCAAGGTTGCTTGCTAGTCAGAGGTGATTAGTGAGATAGGAATTAGAGTTAGTTCCTTGGTTACTGAGTCTGTAACTAGAATTTGCAAGGCTCACCGTTGTAGTGGTGTTTGGAGTAAATCCTACAGGGGTGTAGGTCGTGGTTTTTATCGCCCTTGTGAGCCGGGTAGTTTGCACATAAAATTCTTATGTTCTTTATTTATATGAAATTTATAATCTACAAGACGCTAGCATAGAACAGGTAGAGTAACGTGTTCCATCCTATAGGCGAAAATTGGTTACTTCATAGGATAGGAAGTAGGTCGTGCAACTTAACACTAGCCATTCGGGAGAAAGAGTGGTCATCGAGAGTTGATAGCCCCGGTGTGGTCTTTGCCTAGCTATTCGGGAGAAAGGGTAGTCGTCGTGGGTTGATAGCTTCGACGTGGTGCTTCTATGCAGTTTAGGGAACCTTAAGTGATCATCCATTCGTTATATTGATTTGGGCCTATTGGCATGTCACTACTACAAAAGGGGCCTTTAGCGGCAATTAAAAAAGCCTTTAGCGGCCATACTAATTGCCGCTATAACCTTTACCGGCAATTAGCCTTTTTCCGCTGTATCTGGCGTCGGTAAAAGCTTTAGCGGCATTACAGAAACGTGCCGGTAAATATGGTTGCAATTGCCGCTAAAGATCATGATGTTTAACGGCAATTGTTTAGCGGTAATTATTATGGCCATAAACTCATTTTCAAAATGACCTAATCCACCTTTTAGTGTCCAATTAAATTGCCGCGAAATCCAATTAAATTGCCACTAAATGGACTGTTTTAACGACTATTGTGTAGCAGCAAATCTAGTGGCTGCTAAATCCTTTTCCAAAAGGGTTGACTCGACACTTTTACCATCTATATTTATTGCTACTAAATCTAATTAAATTGCCGCTAAAACTCACCTATTTTAGCGGCTATTATTAGCGACAATTATCATGGCCGCTAAATTCATTCTGAAATGGCTCAATTAACCTTTTGATGTATATTTTTACTGCCGCTAAATCCAAATAAATTGCGGATAAAAGTTACATGCTTTAACGACTATTGTGTAGCAAAAATTGTAATGGTTGCTAAACCCATTTCAAAATGTGCATCGACAATTCCAATGGTAAATGCTAATAAAAACACACTACTATAATTTATAAAAATATAATATACTTCACTAACTCAAGATAAACCAAAGCAAGTACTAATTCATAATACTAATGTAATCAGCGAATTAAAAAATAATATTATGTGTCTGAACTAAATAGTTAATGTCCTTGTAACTATTCCTATCCAATACTTGCAGTAACAAATTTCTAAATGCACCCTCCAATAGTTTCGCAACGCTGCATAATATTGAATCTTCCACTTTCTATTCGAACATCATATATGACCTGAAATAATAAAATGAGTGAATATGAAAAGATGAAATCTATTGTAAAAAAGTAGTACACATACATCTAATATATTGTGAAGTTTGTCATACTCGAAATTTTACTAACTCTTCAAATTCTTAAAAATTTTGCCAGAACTTCCCCAATAAATAAGACTATCAAATTTTCAACCTGTTTATAAAAGCAATCTTATCTTGAAAGTACATCCCAACATCTTAAATCTCTAATATAATATTAATTAACAGCTTCTCTGCACATGATACTTCCATCAATGGGGGGATTCTTATAAGTGTTGATGAGGAGTTTGTCAAAGCTGTTGAGCCATTACAACTGACAAACAAGATCGATCTAGCATTATGGGTACATTTCTACAACTATGAGAGGACTGATACAATATAACAGAAGGAATGTAAAGCATTGCGTTCTAATGGTGCAAGTGGAATTGACACTTATGATAATACCAATTATAGTGCACCAGTTTATGCTATTATTGGAATGGCTGACATTAGCTTGGACCAGGTCCCTTCTCAAGCTGAAAAGTGAATTTTGGTAAAAATAGCTGAATTCGTAGATGTGCGAGTTAAGGCAACAAGGAATTCATTGACAGTGGAATATGTAAATGCAAATAGCAGAAAGTTGGAAGACAGTTTTCAAATCACCAAATAGAAAATAGATTTCTTTCTAGTCTATGGTTATACTTTGCCGGTCATCATATGGTATAACCATCTTTTGTAAAAGGAGTTAGGCCAAGTCCCCTCCTGTTGTATCTTCTCTCTGGTTGGAATAAATGGATCCCAGCCATTCTAGGTCAGTTATATATATATATATATATAAATTAACAACTTCACTACACAACATTCTTTGATGCCAAAGTTTCAACATTATGCATCTGGTGATAATTGGAGCTGCTAGAAACTAATATATCCACACATTATTAAGTAAACTAATTTTTTTGGATCCAATAGTATCATAACATGGTTTTGTAGGAATCCCTACAATATTTGTCATTTGACAAACCTCACTAACTAATATAACTCCAGCTTGTATTACACTACAATGCTAAACACAACTATTCCTTGTTTATTCTCAATGCACCAGGCACACAAACAGTACTTATAATCATATATGATATAAAAGCCAGATTGGGAAGAAAGGCAGCTCTGTAGCTCTATTTTTCAAAAGACTTCTACAGCTAATCAATATACCTTCATTGTTGTACTTGATGTAAACTAGGCCTAAGAGCTGCATGACACTTCAGTGCACATAACACATTCATTGCAGTAAGTTACACGGGATTGGTAATACATGTGTCCCTACGTCTGTGTGTATATATATGATGTATAACATAAACTACTTTATTTAGGGGCTAATTATTAGCGTTGTTGCTGTCTCATCTTACTACATGGCTTCTTGAGGAATCCAGTGCTGAGACTACTAAATACTCTGGCAAATAGAGATTGAGGCTACTCACACCCAATAGTAAAGGATATATCCTTTACTATTGGCATCTCGGAGGATATGTCATTATGGAGGACAACGATTTACAACTGGACAGAAGTACTATGAGAAAATATTCAAATAAAAGAACAATACCGTGAGAAGATGGAAATTTTTCAGCAACATTATCTCCTCTAAAGCGCATCTGTGGTGATTGTTGTAGTCGCTCATAGCCACTGTTGGCATCGGGAACCTAAAAAACATTAACACGTTAGATAACATTATTTCTGTAAAATTTAAATTTCAATAAATGACTCCCAACGTTTAAAATTGACTTAACTGGTCATCTGAAATTCCATTGATATTATGATGTATAGGTAACTCATTAGGACCATTTCTGCTCAAGGGTTTTCTCACCCATGCTAATTCATATAGCAACTTCTCTTGATTTTGTTTCACCAAACTCATTTCTTCATTTTGTGTTCCATTTATGTCCTTTAACTTTGTTACCTCTTGTTCTAACCTTTTTACAACCTCATTAGACGAATCCTCTTCAACAGTATTTCCAAAAGAAGATCTACTACCCCATAGTACAGAAGGAGTTGAACCAAGTCCTAAGCCACGAACATAACCAGTTTTTTCATTTCCCAACACTTGTGAATACACATCTCCTTCCCAAGCAACAAAGCGACGAGGTTGCTCGTTCGATACCTCACTATTACTCAACTTTTCATTGATCATGTCCTGATCAGTTAAGTAACCAAACATAAGTAAATAATAACGAAAATATGTAAAAAAAAATGATAGAAGACATAATCGGAAAATAAGATTAGTGATGCTTTATAGAACTCCTAAAAAAAATTCAAGTGGAAAACAGATGCATTTGACTGAAGAAGTGGTAGCTGAGAGTTTCCACTTCTTATTACTTGATAACACAAATAATAACGAATTCAAGTGTAGCTAAGAATTTGTATCTCTAATTACTTGATAACTGAGAGTTAGCCTATTCAAATTCGGGCTGAATTCTATTTCAATTCTGATGGCAGATTAATTCTAGGAGAAGATTAAATGACTGGGGAATAGAGGAGCTCTGTCAATTGTTACAACAGTTGAATACTACTGTTTTAGTGGAAGATAAAGTAGATTATATTCTCTTACCTGAACAGGTATCAATGACAAGAAATTTCCTATTTAACAAAGTCAAAAATGTTCAGGTGTGTTGGTGCTACAACTTTATACATGTGAATCCTCGTTGGTACTTTATTAGTGAATTTTACCCTACTTTATAAAAAAAAATTAAAAAAAAGAGAAGAAAAATCTTACAATTGTCTTTGCAGACTCCTCATCCAGTGGTCTTCCATCTCTATGTGGTTTATGAGTTAATATAAAAACATGCGCTCGTGTAGGCTCAAGCCCATTTTCAGCCTGATATTTTAAATGATGTCAAATAAGCAAGACAAAAAGAGTTCTAAAATATTATATGTTTTAATCTATAACAGAATATCTTCTCATCCATCAAGATGGCAATACATTTAGATCCACCTGTGTGTGGCATCTTTTGCTTGGCCCTATTGTTTCTGTTTGTTTGGCTGCGTCGCTGTCATTGAACCATAAAAAGACATCTTATAGTTTATGCATAAAAATATCTCTTGCTTGGCCGTATGTGTTTTCAAGACTTCTAAAATTGATGATACCTTAGCTTTTTCTGAAACCCATTAAGAGACCAGACCAGTCCACTGATCCCTTGGTATACGATTCGGTTTATTCTTCAACAACACATCTTTGGTCATTAATTTTGTCATATAAACACTTTTTAAATCACATTTGTAGTCTCTCCATTTCTTTCCTATTGACTTTATGACAAACTCTTCTCCACATGCTGGGATAGAAACTTCTTCTAAAAAAACAAAAGAAAATGTTTATAAGATGATATCATGTAAAGCGGAAATAACATCTTATAATGTGGGGCCACGAACCTTTCTTTTTTCAGAAGTACCTAACACGGAAAATATTTAAAGGTCATGAGTTAGTTGATGTCATAAAGTACACATTAGTTATAGTACTACCACATATATCTCCAGGAAACAAAATATGGAGAGGCCAAGTTTGGAATACAGTTTCAGTAAAGAGTAACCTTTGACTATCAGCAGCAAGTTCAAAATATTAACTTAATGAAATCATATATTGACTCTTTAACACAAAAGAAACTCAACAGTACAAAAAATTATTTCCAACAGAGTCCATCCATATTATTTCTAGTATCAAGAATATTAATGATCTGCATACATATTACAGCTCATACTTCAAATCTTCCTATTCGTAAGACATTACATTTAAAAAGATTCAGCCATAAATTTTATTCTTAAAGCAGAACCGCACACCTAACAGGAATAAGAAATAGCAAATACCTTTGTTAAATGCTAAATAGGGAGTGCTTTGGCAGCAGATTATGAAATCTTTTAAGCTGCTGAACAAATAGCAACTGACTTTTGATCTTAACATGTCTAAAGTATAAGGCTATGAGGTCACTAGATTGAACTTTTAATTTCAAAAACTGACTCTTAAAACCAGCAATCATCATTTCTTTACCATAAGCTAAAAATAGTAATAAAAGCTACTAAAACAAACACAAACAAGAACATACAAAAATGAGTAGGAGGCGGGTAAACTGGATGGAAGTAATTTTTGCTGGTGGAACTGGTGCATCTGCATAGGAGTATCAGTGCTAAAGAATTGTTTTTTTTTTTTGGTGCTGGATTGAAGTTCACTAACAATACACCAGTTCACATGAGGCTAAATGTACATGCAGTGGTACTATATGGATGTAGGAACTCTCAATGCTGCTGTTATATAACATGATAGTTAATACTAGCTATTTATACAATTATGCAGGTGTTACTTTGTCTTACTATAACATGCAAGCACCAAGCTCTTGTTTGTGAAATGTGCATTTAGGTACTTTAGTGGATACTTGTAAGCTATTTTATAATGGGCAATAGAAGTACTTCATAAATTCCATTTTTGAAATAAGGTTTATATATTCAAATGCAGCAATAGAAGTACTACATGTTGTCACAGTCATTAAAGTTAAAAATAACATTTTTCAAATAGTAACGATGTCATAGAAATATGGAGAGGGATTATTATTCATATAGGAAACAAAACTCAAAACATTAGTTGGATGGAGCTTGCGGAATTCTACTCCTAGTATTGTCCATGTCAAAATCAGTAATATGTAGCTACAACTAGCTTTAAGAAAAATCTCCGTGCTTCAAGTACTCAAACAGAAGCTTTCCATATTCATATTTTATCCAAAATTGAAGTCTTCTAACAGGTTACTATGTTAATGAAGCTTTCCCTCCATTTTTTGAAACAAAGGACACTCCCTCTCAACATGATTCCTACCTTCAGTTGTTATGTAAAAGATAAAACATTTTAAAGAAGCTTCACAAACCACTTTTCTGGAAACTTAAACTTTACAACAAGGCAATTTTTTAAACCAACATCAGGTTGAAGGATACTTTAAGCTTGATTCATAACAGATACCTTGTTAAACAAAAGAGAAGGCTGAGAAAGAAAATAACCATTGCAATGCTTAGGTTACTAAAATAGCTCTTACCAAAGAAACTGGTAATGAAAAACGGTATACTGGTTAGACTTGAAGACATTCAGATGTTCAAACCTTCATACAACCTTAAAACCGGAGCTATTCTGCCTTTAACCGTAACTTAACCCCAACTTCCTTAGCATACCATCAATGAACAAACAAGCAAATTTATTGTTAAATCAAAAAAATATGCTTCTTAATTAAAGATAAACCTTCCACCTTCTTCATTCAAGAAAAAGAATCCAAACACTTAGAACTATGCGCACTCCTCAGAAAGGAAACATAGAAACAACAAAGAAAACATTGAAATGGAAATAAGCGAGAGCATATCCTTTTGAACAGGAAGGCTATAGTTGAACACCATAAATCACAAATCAACTTAAATTCAAATTTTGGGTACCTGGTAATCAAATTACTTTGACGAGAATGACCATAAACTGAACGAGATGAATGGTGCCCCTAACAGTCTTGAAACCTACATGAAAGAGAAGATTGAGACAACAGCAGAGCTTGAGTAGCGACAACCAAAATCATCATCGATAAGAAAATTTCTTAACTTCCAATTCGGGAGTGTATGTGCAAATTTTCAAAGTTGTAAGTGTAATTTTTCTTTATCATTACATTTACTTATGTATGAAGGGTGAGAGAGAGGGATAGACAGAAGAAAAGGGATGTATACAATCAACCCACTTACAACACAAATCACAAACTAATCGAGTAGGCTATACAAATTCTCAATATACATTTTTTTAAAAACATCAAAAAAATGAAATAAAAAAATAGAAGCACAGATCATCAGATCCAACATGGTTTCTTGAAAAACCCAACATTGCATTGCTAATCTGCATATCAAATGTGTGCCCCCCAAAGACAATGCACTATATGCTTGCTCATCCATAATAGATCTGAATCAAAAGTTAAGGGCATTCAAACCCAAATCTAGCCAAAATCATGATTATTATTATTATTATTTTTTAAAAAAAAAAAAACCTATCCAAATCATGATGAATTGTGAATAATAATTGAAGAACTGATAACGAGATCGTATCTTTTAACCTTCGAACACACGACATATGTTAGCCAACGAACCACTTAACCGCTGAGCTAATTCCCATCTCTATATTACTAGACTTAGTTAAGAAATTCATGACAAGAGTTAAATGAATAAATTAGAGCCAAAGGCAAAATAATCTTTTAAAGGACCAGACAGTAACTTACAACAAATAGACAAGTGATATGTGCAATCACACCATGGATCCACAAGAACAAACAACGACAAGAAGATGTGGGTTTTCAGTTTCTTCTTGTTTCTCGTTGTTTTGTCAAAAAAATATGTGGGTTTATTCCTAATTCTTCAGTTCGGGGTGTTCTTTTGATAGATTGATTGTCATAATTTAGGGTTTTCAATGGGAGGGATCTCAGTTTCTGGTTCGATTTTGACTTTTTTATGTTGTCGTACTTTAGTTGGTTTTCAATCCTTTGTTTTTAGGTACTCTTAAGAGAAGACATGGGTTCAATAATGCTTACCTGGTTGAAATCCTTCCGGCGGCAGTAGCGTCAAGATCTGGTAGCGGCTTCAAGTTTTTTGTGATGCTAAAGCGTGAAAAAGAATCGGAGGGAAAGTTTTATTATTTTATATTTTTTTGGATAGTTTGGAGGGAATGTTAATTATTGGGGAAAATAATTGGAGGGAAGATAAAATTATTAAAATTGCTTTCAATTAGTAATTTTTTGGGGAAAATTATTCTTATTGTCGGTAAAAGGATTATCTTTGCTGGCTAATGCTTATTTGTCGCTAGTAGTTCAAATTAAAGGATAAATTAGTGGCTATTGCAGTATTGCCGCTAAATAATTGCCACTAAAGGACCTTTTTGTAGTAGTGTGTGTTATTGTCACGACCCAATTTATGGAGCTGTGAAGGCACTAACTTACCCGAGTCAGTAAGCCATCCACAACCCAAATTAAAGCAAATAAAGTAAGGATTAATGCGGAAAGAAATCATACAAGTCTATTAGGATTAATGCGGAAAAAAATCATACAAGTTCATTTTAAGTCTTAAATGTCCTTAATAGCATAAAATACGGAAATAAAGGTACAACCATTCCCGAATATGGTGTCACTAGCACAAGAACAGACTAAAATGGAATACAAGTCTGGGAATACACCCCGGAAATAAAAGACAAGAAATAAAGGATAGATGAGAGTCCGATGCAACGGATCTGCTAGTAGCTCACCCTGAAATCTCGATGTGATCTCCTCAACGACCGTCAAAGTCTCGAACGATGCTCGTACCAGGCATGGAATCTGCACACAAAAAGGTGCAGTAAGTGTAGCGTGAGTACGAGAAACAACATGTACTCAACAGCATCGTCGACCGACCCTAACAAAAACGGAGACGAGAGTTGGCCTACTATTACTACTTCCACACTTAACCGCTATTAGTCAACAGTAATAATAACCACAATAATCACAACAATTTCACGTTATAAGCCTAGTTGAAGCTTCTAAATCCCCAAGTCTAACAAATATCAACAGGCTTTTAAGGCAATCCAAACAACCAATCAAATAAGACATGCAAACAAGGAAACTAATAGAATGTAATGATATGCAAATGTTATGCAATGCAAGACCTTTTCATCACCGATACACATACGCTCGAAAATTAACGAATTGTGACCCATGGGGGACTCACGAGGTCCTACCAACCCGGAATAATTTTCCTTTGGGTTCCTAGCCTCTTAGGCTTCCACATCATCATACATAGCCCGTAGGCTCATATTAACTGTCACCAATCTGGCTCATATCATCAACATCACTCTGTCCAGAACCATTTCCCCGCGGGCTATACACACGTATCCTCAAATTCACATGAGATACAATATATAACATGGATATGGCATGCACAACAATATGAAATCTAGATAAGCAATAAAGACTCAATCTTTAGCTCTATTCCACTTTTAAATGAGTATTTAGGAGTGATGAGAACACGTAATCACAATGAGATAGGTAATAAGCATAGAAGCAGTAAATAAGGGACCTCATATCCCAATCACAGACACAAATCAATCTACGCTATCATCTAATACCCAAAGCGTGGCATTCGACCGGGCTATACAATGGAAATTACATAGATACCCTTATCATGGCACTAGTATCCGATACAAGTGCTTGTCACCTTACAAGTAGCAGAACCTCCTTTCATTACCCTGTTGTCCCCTCTTATTAGTTCAATTTTAACCAACCATGGCGTTTAAGTTTCATAGTATCAGCATGCCTGGAATAGGAGTCTGATAGTCACAATAAAGCCTTGCCCTTTCGTAAAGTCTCCGAATGATCCCAATCTGTTGAAACACGAATTATACATAAGAATACGAGTCAATCGATACCCTTATAGCCCTATAAAGATTCGGGTCTAGAAAGTCAATCCAAAACCCCGAAGGTCAAAACCATAATTTTATTACAAAATCGGGTTCAATAAGGTCAAATTATTATTCTATGAAGTCATACGAATCCAATGATTCCCATAAAGCTATACTTTAATTCCAAACCCAAAAGTCTCCCAAAATAGGATTCCGAGCCAAAAAGGGAAAAATAGGAATTTCAACCCAAAATTAGTTTACCCAACATCTACGGAGTCTATGTCCCAAAAATGAACCAAATCCATCATCTATTTCATGCTCAATTGAAGAAATTCTTATTTCAAGCTTGGGATTCATAAACCTCCTATTTCCCCAATCCTAGACATGATCTCTAGCATAAAAACCCTTAAAAATCCACGATATAATTGAATTGCGGAGATTAGAAACCTACCCAATAGATGAATTTTGTAAAATCTCCTTAAACCGAGCTCTCAAATGCCAAACATGTGAATGGGAAGTCTAATATCGAAATGGGGAATAAAATAGGGTTCTGTTCAGTGATTAGTGCTTTTGTGCATCCATTCTCGCACCTACGGGTCCGCTTTGGCGACCCAAACCTTGAAGGTGCGAGCTCCATGTACCAAGTCACCCGCCGCAGATGCGACCCAATTCCTGCAAAAGCGGCCTCGCCCCTACGTTCAATTTCACACAGAAGCGTGCCAAGCCTAACTCACCTCTTTCTCGCACCTGCAGCCCACCACGTGTACGTGCAGCCTCGCAGGTGCCAGTCTAGACTCGCTGGTGCGAAAACACCAGAACCAGCAAAATCATGAAATTTCCAAACTTCGATCTGACACCCGAAACTCATCCGAGACCTCCCGAACATGAACAAAATATGCAAACGAGTTTTAAAACACGACTACAAACTCACTTGTGCGCTCGGAATTTTCAAAAGAGGTCATCTTGATCTGGTATTGACCGAGGTCAACTCCAAATCCCTTACAACTAGATTTCCAACCGAATGACCAAAATACCCCCGAGTCCGTCGGGAACTGAACCAACTACGCAACCAAATCATAATCGAGCTTACGGACCTAATGGAATCGACAAACTTCCAAAAAGACTCATTTACCCCCGATATTGACTTTGGTCAATCAAACACTTATAAACTTCCAAAATTCCCATTTTCTCATCCGAATATCTCGTAAATCAATAGGGGTAAAATAATCAAAATAGCCAAAACGACCTAACGGGTCGTTACAGTTATACTTTGATTGCCTTTGCGTGGCTTGTTGATGATCTTGAGTTCATGATTGAAAGGACTTAACGTGATAAACAGTATAATAAGTTGAAATTGATATATTCCTGTGTTATTGGCTTTTACTGGTGATTTTACTAAGGCTACTGGCTTACTTTATCCTTGGATTTCGAACTGCTTTTTATTGATACTATTTTACTGATTTTACTATATTATTGTGATTATTAACTATTGTCCCGTAGACACTCACTGAGTACCTAGTACTAACGCATACCATTGTTGTTTTTTATGGTGTGTCAGGTAACACAGAAGAGCGGGTTTGTGATGCGCGTACAGACTAGGAGAACTTGTTGCTTTTCGGATTTATTGGTGAGCCTGCATGCTTGTTCGTGGGACACCCCTCTATTTCAGTTTATTATTTTAGTTTCCGGGCAGCATGCTGAAGTTAGACAATTCATTTATTTATCTTAGGAGCTCCATAGATATATGTTAATATTGTGAGTAGTCATTGAAGTGATCGCTTGACTCATTAGGGCATTTGCCATGTTTTACGTTATGATTATTTATAGGCAGAATGGCTTGGGACCCCCTTGAACTTGTTGATTTTTATTCAGTGTACACCTAAACTTTATGTTGGCCTTATTACCCCCTCAACTTGAAAATATGATAGTCTCGATCCCCCTAGACGCTGATGTGGCAAAGAGCATGGATACACTCTCTTTTAGGCGCGTGGAAGGGTGAAAAATCGAAAAATCAGCTTCCAAATGGGGTATTTTTCAACTATTAATTGTCACATAATCAATATAATGATTTATTTGATCCAATTGTATTTCTTATTGGTTTTCCTTAATATACATTGCATATTTTATCCCAATTTTGTTTTTTTCTTTTTCGATATGATGATTATTTATTTCAGCTATGTATTTTTTTTTCTTTTTTCGAATCCAAATCTAAATAACTTAGTTAAAAGTTTCAAGTTGAAACTCCATTTATTTTAGCCAAATAAAAATAAGGTTTAGAAAAAGTAATGAAGTTTAGATTGTGTATTTTCTAAAAACATATTGTGTATTTTTCTTTTCATCCAAGTACTATTTATTTCAACTGTGCATTATTTTTTTCGGGTCAAATTCATAAAATATTTGGTTAATATTTTATTTGATTTAATTTTTAAAATTCTATGATTATTTGTTCTTACTGTGTATTTCTTCTTTTCCTGGCCAAATATATAAAAATAACTTGATTAGAATATTATTATCTTTAGGCAAATAAAAAAATTATAGTCAAAATATTTTCAAGTTCTTTTTTTTACAGATTTGGCCGAAAAGATGATTCAAATAATTGTTGAACTTAAAAAGTAAAATATATATATTTTATCCTTTAAAAAATGTCACATGGACAAAAAAATCCATGTGGCAGCGCGTGTTGACCACTTCCATGGGTTTTCAGCATCCAAGGGGGTCGTGCCTATCATATTTTCAAGTTGAGGGGGGGGGGGGGGGGGGGTAATTAGGCCAACGTAAAGTTTAGGTGTACACTGAATAAAAATCGACAAGTTCAGGGGGGTCCCGATCTATTCTGCCTTATTTATATTATTTATAAGACTTCCGCTAAATTGTCTCAGTATGGGCGTTTTTATGTCTGTCCCTTAGATTAATTCTAATTAAGATTAATTCTAATTAATGCTAATGATTTATGATGAAGTATAGACGTTTATTGGTTTTATCAGGTGCTTTCGGTGTTGTTCATAGCATCGGATGTTTGTCACGTCAGGGTCGAATTTTAGGGAGTGATAATATCATATACTGATAAGGTATCATAGAGAACAAGTTCATTCCTTTGAAATAATATCACATGTGATAAAGCAAAAAGATATGAGTATATATATTTGTGTAAAGATCTGAAATTGAGTAAGGATTAACTCAATAGCTATTCACTCGTTCGTTAAATAAAAAATAACTGCAAATATAATATATGTATAATCCATGTATAATATGTATCAAATCATATTTTTTTGGTAAATAAAGTAACTTTTATTACCAAAAGTGTGTCAGTTACAACTCAAGAAAATAGCAAAATAAACGAAAAGAAAACTCTGGGATATCTGGACATCTTCCCAGTCCTAATTGCATCGTCTAACCTTAAAACATACTATAAATCTATCAAGATAGCCTCGACATTACCTGATATTAGCACACAAATCCCCTCACTGTTTAGAAACTCCTTGCTTCATGAATAAAAATTTAATTTGTCTTGAGTTCTAGCTAGCTTCGATTTCATTCTTCCTCGGACACTAATCTCTTGAATTATCACTCGCACCAATTGATCAGCATGTCTTCTCTTGGACTAAAAAATGCACTGGTTCCTCTCTTGCGATACTTGATACACACAGCCAACCAGAGTCATTATATATATTTCCTCCCCAGGTCTTCTGCCCTTGATATGACTGCAAGCCCAAGCCATTTTATGGTTCCAGGCCATAGCCTGTCGATGAATTCCTTGCCATAACAACAACGTTTTCCATACACCTACAACATAAGCATATTCAAATAACAGATGGTTGATGGATTCATCCTTCATATCAAACAGTGGACACACTGCATCATTGGTCATGCGCCATTTCTTCAATCTATCTCTAGTGGTCAGTCTACCATGGGTAACAAGATTGAAAATGAATAGCCATCTAGGGAGTCCATCATTGTGACAAAATAATCTCCACTAGTACACTTTTGGAAATTCGCCTTTTAACTTCTGATACATTGTTTTATAGAGTAACTAGGCATAACAATGAATTCATCTAGTCTTATACCCACTGCTTCTAGATATTTTCTAGCTTTAAGAATTTTCCTGATCATCCATGATCCTGTTTTACTTCTTGTTCCCACAAATTCTTATATTTCCCATAGTATGTGTGCATGCATTAAACCCATAGCTTATCATTCTTGTGTAGATTCTATAGCAACTTGGTTATGGCTGCTCTTTTCCATATTGTATTATCCAAGACACCCCCCCCCCCCCCCCCCCAGCTTCTTTTGGGCATCACAGTTTTTCCTATGCTAGAAGAGCCTTTTCTGAAATATCTACACCACATGTCCATGAAAAATTTCTACAAATTTCTTCAATCATGTGAACCACTTCCTGTGGCATCACAAACAACTGGGACCAGTAGCCTTGTATGGAGAAGAGGACACTCTTTTGCAATTGCATTCTACCAGAGTAAGACAGAAATTTGGTAGATCAAGAAGTAATCCTTCCCAGCATCTTATCAAGTAGAGGCTGATATTGAACTATGGATATTCTTTTAGTACAAGTGAGACTCCAAGAGACTTTATTGGTAGTTCACCCTTAGGGATGCCCAAGAAATCAAGTATGTTCCTTTGACCATCATTAGGTACATCCCACCCACCCACCCACACCCCCACCCCCCCTCCACCCACAAAAAAATATATATAGAGAACTTTTGTCTTTATTTTCGATAAGACCAGAGACACTTGAAAACTCCTGGAACATTCTATACATCAACTAAACAGACCCAAATCCCCCTGGAGAATAGAAATAGATCATTTGAAAACCCCAATTGTACTAGTTGCAGTTTTTCACATCTAGGGTGGTAATTGAAGTTTGGGATGTGTTGTAATTGCCTCAGTTGCCTGCTCAAATAATCCATTGCAATAACAAACAGGAACAGAGATAGTGGATCTCCTTGCTTAGTCCTTTCTTAGCTGGAAAGGGTGCACTGGGAGCTGCATTGATAAGATTAGATTATGACACTGTAGTCACACATGTCATTATCCATTTAATAAAACCAACGGGGGAATTCATACCAATTAGCACATGTTCCAAAAAACTCCATTCCACATAATCGTATGCTTTCTGCTTATCTAGTTTAATCATACATCTTGGTGATAACCCCTTTCTTTCGTAGCCTTTCACCAGTTCCTGACTCATTATTATATTGTTATAGATCAATCTCGTAGGAACAAAAGCTGCTTGGCACTTATCAATCAATCCGTCCATCACCTCCTGTAATCTGCTAGTAAGTATCTTGGACAAAATCATATTTAATTAGTGTATAATTTTTGTGTATCAATTAAAAAATAAATACTAAATTCGATCGGCTATTTGATAAAAATAAGTAACTTTAGTGAGAATAAAAATCAGCCAAACAGTATTGATGATAATTTATCAACTATTTTCAACAAAAAAAAAAATCAATTTGTTCTATTCGTGAAAAACATTCTTTTACACTTAAAATTAAAATGAAATTTAATAAGCATTATGTATTTTGTTTTATGTTCTTTACAATTAAATTTCTAAGTATCTATTATTTTTATCCACTTTAACTAAAGAAACCAATGTATTATTTTTTTGTTTTCATTCAGATATATGATTGTTTGTTTTACATGAAATTAAACTTTTAGGTTGCTGGGTCCATAGATCAAAAGTGTAATGTTTAAATGTGAAACTGAATGGTTTGTAGTTCGAGGAAAATGACAAATGGCAAGCATGCAATACATTTCTTTCTATAAATATAATACTATTTTGCATGTGTGGCACTTGTCAAATTTCCTCTCACAATGTGAACGATATTTGCATTTTGGATACTACTTTAAGAAAAAGAAAGAAGAACAGCAAAGCTTGATCAATATTCAAGTGGGGTATTCGGGTAAAAATTTTCTTCGGAATGGGTAGCTATGCAATTAAATTTCATAGGGGCAAATTCAACTAGAATTTCACAACCGCAATAATCAATTTGGCCAAAACCAAAAATGTCGACAAACTCAATTTTTTTTGTTCTTCAAGCTTTTTCAAGGTTCAAAAATGGTGAATTCGATCTTTCTTCATTTTCGATTATCACCCTCTCCGGCGGATCCGTAAATCACCGTTCCTAGCATCCCTGTTTCACCCAAACACACCTCTTCTAATCACCAAAACTCAGTCATTCTTCAATACTGGAAAATTTTATAGCCGCTATCCATTTCACAAAATCACTTCCATTTTTGCTATTAGTCAAAGGAGAGCAAAAAGAACGAAGAAGAAACAAGAAAAAATAATAATTAAAGTGATAAGTATACAACAAATCTATTGTAACTGGGGTTTGGATCTACATCGTGCAAAGAAATAAGTGAAAAAAAGTCTAAGGCTAATAGGACTCCGGTAAAAGTAAAGTGTATCCCACTTACGCCTTTTCCGTTTACTTTTTGACAAAGTTGTTTAAAGGGACAAAACTCTATAACATTGAATAAAGAATCATCCCAGTTTTCATGAATTAACCTTTCTTCCAAGAGTCCATTTTTTTTCTTTCTCATTCTAATTTTCTAAGCAGCAAGGTATTGCTATAGAAATTGAAAAACAAACCTTTCTATTTTTTTCTGGTAAACCCTCAATCTTCACTCCTCTCTTGTGTTAATAGTACTAGTTTGTTTGAATTTTCTTTGAGTTTAAAACGATGTAAACGCATACTCTCTTTTATGGATTGTGCATATATCATCATGAGTGATATTTTTTCTTTAAGTATAGAGTACAATTTTTGCAGTTTTGGAGAAAAAAGATTTTGTTTAACAAGGGTTGGTTTTTATGTTGGATTTGGATATTCTAATTTAAAATGGTGTCACATAAATTGGGACGGAGGGAGTAATAGATTATCTGATAAAGATAGTAAATGCTAAAACAATTGTGTATGAAGTCCTTCACAAGTATTTGGCCCTGAAACTTTAATCTAGTGCCTCATACCTTTAATCATGAACTGGAAGTTTGTATTAAAAATTAAACTGTAATTCTAAATTAAAATGTTATTCTAACTAGAACCACTAGAATAGTAGATTGTACCATATCATGGTTCTTACGTTCGATCATTCTTCCTGTTCTCATAGGCCTGTGGATATTCAGGATCCGGCTTATTAAAGAAGGCTAACTCTTATTCAGTCAAGGACTCAAACGGCCCATCAAATGGTAGCAGCCTAGTTTCTGGAGTATCAAACAGCCACCCATCATATCTCGCTGCTTCATTTTCATGACTAGCGTGGGGTGAACCTTCAACTGATGGAACTTGATCAGATGTAAGGAGTGGATATGAATCACGGTTACGTGTGGGACGCTTATTTTTAACCACATCGTTTGTTGCTTTCTGTCCATCAGTAACTGTACTTCTCGCAATATGTTCAGTGAAGGACTCAAAGGTTCCTTCAAATGGTGGCAGCCTATTTTCTGGAGTATCGAACGGCCACCCATCTTTCATCTTCTGCTTCTCAACAATGGAAGTGCTCCCATTCTTTCTCGCATTAGTCTTTACAGTTTTTTTCTCAATTTGTATTTTTCCGTAACATTATCCTGATCCTTTTCAACTCCATGAATCTCTAACTCCCTATCATATTGGTGCTCATCATCAGTTCCGTCCTCTTTCTCATACTTAAGGAACACGAGCAACCCATCCTGATCACTAGTTTTAAGAACATATGATGTTCCATTTGGCGTAGCGTTAGCCAAGAAAGTCATATAATGTGGGTCTGCTTCAACATCACTACCACTAGGGCTATCCCCATCATAGGCATAATCTTGATCCACAAGAACACATCTTTCCAATGCATTACGATCCCTAATCCCAGTATCTTCATTTTCACTTTCAACGGATGGAAGTGGATAAGAGGAAGGAAGATCCCATGCATGATGGTGACGGTTGACACTAATCTCATCATTCTGTATGCCTGAAAGAGGAGGGACCATATTCTGCTCATCATGTTCAAGTTCAGGAGGGACCTTTTGCTGACCGTGAGAAGTAAGCATTGTACTGTGCTCATGCCAATCAAAGCTGCAAATTCCAGTGGGCTCATCAAGAATTTTTTCCCTTATCACACTATTTTTAGGTTTATGTGGCCCTGTAGAAGTATTTTGAGGCAGACGAGGAGGAAGCCTAGTAGGCTGAGATTTTGCATTCGTCATCCTAAAGCCTTGATCAGATGCCACATTGTTTGTTTCTTTCTGTTGACCAGTAATTGTACTTCTCTCAACATGTTGAGTGGGAACAATAGTTCCCTCGTCATGCCGAGGCAAAGAGTATGTAACAGCTTTGTCAAAGCTCGAAATCTGATCAAGCAATTTTGAACAAGAGTTGATGCCTTGATCAGTTCCAAGGCAGAGGACAGCTACGAGGCCCCTTATCATCAGCTAAGTCGTTTGTTTTCTCTGGGCCTACAAGAAGAGCATTATTTCCTGATCTGCAGCTTTACATTATCTCCATCAAAGTCACGCTGATCAAGCAATTCAAAGAGTGCCTCAAAAACTAATTACCTTGAATGGTGTGGTCCGTGCTAGAAATCTCATCATTTGGACCAGCAAATTCGGTGGCTTCCTTCTCCTCTGCTGCTAGGAACTTGTCACTCAACTTGAATAACTTGCAAAATACCCACTTTTAAAAACCATCCCAGTTTTCATGACCAAACATCTTAAAAACCAAATTGAATCAAGAATCATCCTAGTTTTCATGAGCTAACCTTTTCTGTCAAAATTAATCAAATATGACAACACAATTCTGTCAAGAAGCCATTTTTTTTTTAATTTCTAATTCTATTTTTCTAAGGAGCTGAAGAATATCATGACAAAGATGGGTTCTTTATTTTAGTGCCAAAGAGCAAATTGTTCACTATTACAACAGAAAATGGTTGAGGGTATACAAAGGAATTGCAAATTTCAACTCAAACAATTCTTGGCTGCTTGTTTCTGGTAAAGTTACAATCTTTACTCTTCTTTTAGTGTTAATACTACTTTGTTTTGAAATGATAATAATGCATACTCTCTTTTATGGCTCATGCATATATTATCATGAGTGTTTTTTTCTTTCTTTGATTATAGAGTACCATATATGTAGTTTGGGAGAAAATTGATTTTGTTTAAGAAGGCTTGGTTTTTATGTTGGATTTGGATATTCTAATTTTACAGTATGCCTGACCAGATTACAACTGTGTTACAACCATAAGAAGATGAATATAATCAGACCAAGCACATAATTAAGTTACCAGCTCTTTTTTGTCTTTTTTTTATTTTTTATTTGGTGAAATTGTATTAAGTTTGATCATACCTGTGAAAAGACTATTAGTTAAAGTAAAACACTTCCTCTGCTTTCCTGGTTGCATAATAAGGGAAGAATTTATACTGAAGTTAGAAATGACTAGGTTTGCACTATTTAATCTTAGATGGTCATTTCTTAAAACTATTAATCGGGGAAAAACAGGTTCATTGCATAAACGTAGAAATATTTATTCATCTCAGCTTTTAATTAAATACGAAAAAGAGAAGATGTTTGCGATTTTCCTACCCCTTGATCTAATTTGTAAATAGATTCATTGGGGAGGATCATGGTTCTTTCTCATTGGTACCGGCAAAGTATATCTTCAATATTCCAGCTGCTTTTAAATCATCTTTCTGCTTCATCATTTAAGTAACAATAACAATTTGCTTAACGATCGATTGTATAGTGCTTAACTAGTGACAAGACTTTATCTCTCCAACAATGAGTTTTCTTGGATTAGGTGCTTAATTGAGTTGACCATTTAAGTTGAGTCTCTTTTATATTTCTTCCTGTCAACTCCTACAGTTGTTCTCTTTTAGAGTTCTATATTTTGAATTTCAACTGAAATATTGAATACTTGTTTGAAGGTATTTCAAGTGAAATATTGGTTCGCAAAGGTCTTCAACTTTCACAACTTTTTTTCCAAGTCAAGTTCATGTCTGTACAATATTCAACTTTGAGAAGCTTTTTTCAACTTTGACTTCATATACTCGTTTTGATTAACTTCAACTCAAACGTTATACATATGTCTGCCGAGAAACCTGTTACAGTGATCTTCTAGATTGAACAGCTTAGAAAACATATAAGTGTCCTTCCTAGCATATATCGTATCACGCATTGTCTCAAGTAGGTTGAAATTCTTACGATGTTACTATCCGCTGCGTATCTGGAACCCTGGAGGCATTTGAAATGTAGTAGATATTTCCTTTGTTGGGTAATACGCCTTTAAGTGCAGTGAAAAATCAGTTGCTAACCTCATCCATAATCACTCCTCATGTCAATTGGAACTTGGAATGATGTGTTTAGAAGATGTAGAATTGATGAATGAGGAAAAGTCCATTGAGTTTACAGTCTATTTATGAAGTGCTGCACCAAAGGAAAAGTTATTGCCTTACTGAGTGGATGTCGGCGAGGGTGAATTCTGAACCTCGATTCTCTGTTAAAATGTTGCTTTACTAGCAAATCATATTTGAGTGGATCGGGTGTTAGAGGCTCTATGACTCTAATTAGTCTTTGTGTGAGTAATGAGTAGTTATTGGAGTTTTCCAATTTTCAAGGTAATAAACTTTATCATTAATGTGCATTTAAATGGGAAAGCCCTTCAATGTTGACATTTTATCACCTTCTTCACTTTAAGGTTTTTGGGCTGATTTGCATTTCATATTGAAAATAGGAGCTTACCGCTGATTGGCATTTCGTACACGCGTAACATGAATCCAGTTAAGTTTTAGCAATGTTTTCTTTAACATTTCTTGACATTTAATTTTATCGGATTTGTAACATTGTAATAATTGCCAAAAAAAGATAAGGAACTGACCGAGAGTCGCCATGAGTTTTATACTTTTCTATTATTGGTCTTGATTGCCAGATAACAGTTGGCTTTAGTAATAAGGGTTGTTTATTTTTTGTTACAGTTTGTTTATAGCTACTATATTTAAATTCGTGCAAAGCAGATGTAATTTTTGGTGGATTTATGAAATAGTAGTATGTATAACCCTCATCTTTAGAAGAAACAATGAAGAAAAGTAGGAAATTTATGAGGGGTGTTCATTTTTCATTATTACTTTTTATGAATTTTCTATGAGTAATAAGATTACTGCATTTAATGAACTCTGCTGTATATATTGGTTCTATTCTAGTCATGGTCATATTCGACTTTATCAACATTTTTTGGATTTTTACGGTCCCTGCTATTTGTAATGCCATTGGTCTTTGTTATTATATTCCGTATTTTGTGTACTAAAAGTCATCAAAGGATAAATCTGGAGCTTAAGACATTATCTACTGGTCTGTACCCTCACTTTGTGGGATTACACTGAGTATGTTGTTAATTGTATCTACTAGTCATCTTAAGAATAGTTTTTCGTCGGCTAAATGAAAAGGTACAATATTTTTTGTTCAGATCTATTGAGAGCCAATTGAACCGTAAAGAAGCATTCCCTAAAGATATCTGAGTCAAACACGAAATTACAGTAAGGCATTTGAGGCCTTTCATGGGACAAGATCTTTTTCTTTATCGACTTAGCGGAATAGGATCGACACTAATCATTTTGGAGACTGATAGTGCTTACAAGTATTTATGTGATTTTTTTAAATTGTATAATTCATTTCATATGGGATACACGCACAAAGCACGTGCTGAGAGACTAGTATATATATATATATATATATCTTACATGCTTCCTCCGTTTCAATTTGTTTGTCTTACTTTTCTTTTTAGTTTGTTTAAGGCATTGGAGGCCTTTCATGGGACAAGATCTTTTTCTTTATTGACTTAGCGGAATAGGATCGACACTACTCATTTTGGAAACTCATAGTGCTTACTAGTATTTATGTGATTTTTTAAAATTGTATAATTCATTTCATATGGGATACACGCACAAAGCACGTGCTGAGAGACTAGTATATATATATATCTTACATGCTTTCTCCGTTTCAATTTGTTTGTCTTACTTTTCTTTTTAGTCTGTTTAAAAAAGAATGTCACTTTCTATATTTAGTACTCCTTCTGTCCCAGTTTATGCGGCACTACTCGAATTTCGAGAGTCAAATCTGTTAATTTTGACCATGTTTTCACATAAAGAATGTTTAAGTTTTTTGAGATAAATTTACATATATGAAAACTATGTAAAAAGTATTATAAGTCACAATAATTTAACAATTCAAAATATTTAAAGATATATGAAAAAATCGTGGTCAAAGAAAAACTAGTTTGAATCTCGAAATGCGAAAGGTGTTACATAAATTGGGACAAAGGGAGTAACTCTTTACACTCAACATCCTACATGACATATTTAAGATCACAAGATTCAAAGTGCATTTGGGACATTACACACATCTTTAATTTAAGACTAAAGATTCAAAAGTCTTCATTATTTTCTTAAACCCCGAGCCGAGTCAAATTAAGATGAACAAATTGAAACAGAGGGAGTACAATATTATTAGAAAAAAAAATTGTTAAAGTAAACCAGGGAAGAAAATAGTAGTCAAAACATAAATTCCTGTCCATCCCAATTTGAAAATATAAGTCTTTACCGGAAATGGTACCAAATCTATATCTATCTATATATAATATAAAGCTAAGCATATACAAGGTGATGTGACACTTCTGTATGACCAGCATTCACATTTATCTTTTTTCTCAATTTTTTGACCTTTTTCCTATTAAATTCTTTTTTTATTTGTGTGTAGTAATTTGTTAAAGGTAGGAGATAAAAGACATTATGGTTCTAATGCATTAACATAGGAGACTTTAATGAACAACCGTTTTGGCAACCTTCCATATTCCAGGAAAACGGTCATTTATACAAAATCTTCATCTGTTTCCATGGCTTCATAACACATAAATAGGTAGTTTTGTAAGGACGCAGAGAATGACAAAGGAGTAAAATTGTGCATCTACGTTGTAGTCTCATTTAAAATTTGGAGAACAAAAGACATGCTCTTCTCCCTTGCCCAAGAGGGGAAAGAATCCAGAATAATAAGGTAAATTTGGAGCGCAAAAATATTAGTATCGCGATAAAGTTGAATCTGTATGTTTGTGTAGTTGCTGACTGATCTTTGAGTATCATATCATTGTTTCCTTTTCTATGTTGTTTCGTCTTTTAGGTTCTCATTATTTCCTTGTGTGAGCATTTTTCTTTAACAAAAATATTTGGACTGAAATATATTGGTACTTTATTTTTTTGTACATGTATTGGGTTTGGCTTCTAATAGATATGCAATTATCTTATATTTCTATGATGATCTATATCTTCTCCATTTTTTTCTCTAACTATGACGCATGATGTAAACAAATTCTTTCTTCGTGTACTAACCTGCGTTGGCTTTTCAAATGGCACAGGGGTTAGTTTTTTACGGAGGCAACAGCCAGCAATAGTTTCTTACGGAGGCAACAACCAGCAATGGAGAGTAAAGGAGTAGAGAAGAGTTCTGGTAATCGACGTAAGGATAACAATGTTGCTATGTATAGTCTCTGTCTTTCCGAGAGGGAACATTAATTCAATATAGAAGTCTAAATCAAATTCTTCAAACTAATGAATAAGTTAGAGATTAAGAGATCTTATCAACTTCTGGAAAAAACAAATCTGGGAAAAATAAATTGGAATTTGGTGATTATCATTCATATTTTGAAGAGTACCGTGAATCATAATCTAAAGTTCTCTTGACCATTATTAACTAGCATGAATACACTCTATTAGGTTCCTTGCCTAAAAGATTAAATTTTTTATTCCTACAATTATTATGAGTCTTTTTAATTCTTAAGATTATGATTATTAGACGTGCATTTTAAACTTTGATTTGTCTGTATTTGTTGTAATATTTTGTTAATAGAAATGGATTATTTCATAAATACACTCCGACTTTTCATGACTGCGCGAAGCGCGGATGACTTCACTAGGTGGTAACAAAGAGAAGATAACTGTTGTTACTAGAGGAGGAGCTGTAAATTCTCGACACGTGGAATGGAATTTGTATTAAAAATAAATTTTGTTATAAGTAAGCCATTTAGGACTAGTAATATTGATTTACTAACTCATTATCTCGGCTTAATAGCCACTGAAGAATCAATCCTTAGTCAACCATTTGGGGCTAAGTTGTGTAGACTCTTCGTTTTTTATGCCGAACCCAACTCGGCACGAGACTGGGACAGGTGCAGGATACGTCTCAGATTCAGTCAATCAACTTCAGATAACCGAAGTCCATGGAGAAATTTGGGGGGGGAGGGGGGGGGGGGGGAATTGAAATTTTGATTTCTCAAAATTAAAGATAAAACAGATTTAAGACATGGAAATGGCATGCCTTCAATATTATAGTCCTTTTGTCTCATATTTGTTGCTTCATGTTTCATGCCAAACAAAGAGAAACTAAGAATTCAATGGGTCGTGTTCTGTATAGCTTTATTTTTATAAATTTAAATTTTCTTAGCCGAAACCCCACACCCATATCCATACCTGGATCCGCACTCCCGAATTTTAAAATTTAGATTTTTCCGAATCTGACACTCGAATTCGCAACCATATCGGATTCCCGAACCCGAGTCCGAGCAACTTAGGTTTGGGTGGGGGGGGGGGGGGGGAATAATAAAAAATCTTGTCGTTTTAAATTTCTTTCCAATTTTTGAAGGATCTCTGGTACCATCTTTTTCTTCGGGATATTTATAAAAGTTTACCTCCAAGGTTCAATAAAGGACAACGTTAAAAAAAAATCTTAGAAGTGACAAACCTCCACGACAACTCAGAAGTTGGTTTGTTTAATTCTTTTTGTCACTTACTTTTTGTCCTATCGCTTTTGTTATACCAAAAATTGAGAAGCCATTCATCTTGCTATTGATCTTATTTATGTGACCAGGGTGCAAAAATGGAAGAAAATGGGAAACAGGATGGCACTACGGATATGAACGAGAATTATATGGACATTGAAGTCATCGCCGAAACAGGAAGTGGTGGTTGGTTTCTGGTCGATATCTTTTTTATCCTGTATGTTTATCATGTGAAAGGTGTTTTCCAATTTAATTTGTGATTCGCGGTATCAAACATGCTCTGCTATCATGCTTCTGCTTTAAGTGAAAGTGCCTGATGAAGGGTGTGTTCGGTATAGAGGAAAATGTTTTCCATGGAAATACCCACCCACCACCCCGGGAGAAGAATAAATCTCCCATTTATTATTAAAAAAAAATCTCATTTTTTATAATTTTCTTCATAAAAGTAAAATATAATATATATATATATATATATGAAATAGAAAATTCGAGGGGTGGGGGTAAGAAAGTATTCTCATTTTTTTTTATAATTTCTTATATAAGAAAAATAAAATATGAAATAGAAAATTTGGAGGGTTTTTTTTTTTGTGGAGGGGGGGGGGGGGGGGTAAAGAAAAAATTCTCATTTTTTATAATATCTTATAAGATAAAATATATGAAATAGAAAATTTGGGGGTTAGGTTGGGGTGTAGGAGATGGGTGAAGATGTGGTGCGTTCGAATGTTGGGGGAGACAATTAAATAGGGTGGGGTGGGGTAAAGAAAAAATTCGCTTTTTTTATGTCGTCCTATAAGATAAAATATATAAAGGGCAGCCTGGTGCACTAAGCTCCCGCTATGCGCGGGGTCCGGGAAAGGGCCGGACCACAAGGGTCTATTGTACGCAGCCTTACCTTGCATTTTTGCAAGAGGCTGTTTCCACGGCTCGAACCCGTGACCTCCTGGTCACATGGCAGCAACTTTACCAGTTACGCTAAGGTTCCCCTTCTATAAGATAAAATATATGAAATAGAAAATTCGGGGGTTGGGTGGGGGTGAATGGGCTGGGGTGTAGGAGATGGGTGAAGATGTGGTGCGTTCAGATGTTGGGGGAGAATTAAATAGGGTGTGGTGGGGGGTTAAAGAAAAAATTCTCATTTTTTATAATATCTTATAAGATAAAATATATGAAATAGAAAATTCAGGGGTTGGGTGGTGGGGGGTGGTGGGGGTGGTGTGGGGGTGAATGGGCTGGGAAGTAGGAGATGGGTGAAGATGTGGTGCGTTCGAATGTGGAGGAGACAATTAATATGGAATGCCACTTGTGGGACTTGTTTTCCCTATTTCCATTAGAGAAGTCATTTTTCTCATTTTTTAAGGGACTTATTTTCCTAAAGAAAATATTTTCCAAAAATTTTGACCAATCGAACATCAAAAAATTGGAAAACGTTTGTTTTCCTCCATACCGAATACACGGGGAAATGTTTTCCTCATACTGAACACACCCGAAGGCTTGGTTTCATACGATGAGCAGCTTTCTGAAAAATCTGAGCAACTTCAGTTATTAGATTGTTTCACTTTAATATGTAAACATTTGGAAACACTACCTTTTCTCCGAATTCCTAGAATACAACAATGCATGATGTATCACGTAAAGAGGATCCATTTGTAGCAATGAAGAAAATGCATAATTGGAGATCTAGTTATTGTATGCTTGTCTGAGTTCCTAAGTAAATTTTAGATTCTGAATATTAATTTATTCTATTAGCTGTAATTGGAAATCCCAAAGCTTCTTACCGACAATGATTTCATCTCTTTTTCATGTTTCTGATAAATATCCATGTCTACTTCTTTTAGTCGTTATCTGTTATTGTCTGCCCACATTTGGATGTGGTAGACCGAGAAGCTCGGTGCTGTTGTCTCTTGTAGTAGGCATGAAGAGAAATTTTATTTCCCAATCTTATTAGTGTTGCTGCCTTGCTTTTGGTTTATAGATCTCACACTTCGTGAAAAAAACTGGTTTCATTTTGACAGAGATGCACGATCCTTGTGAAGCGAAAGAATGGTATTTTCTGAGCCCAGCAAGCAACAAGTATACAGAGGGAGGTCAATGTAACAGCTCGAACAATGATGGATACAGGGAACCTTGTGGAACAGTCCTCTCATCCACAAGGATGATACGCTGATTGGATACCGAAGGACACTAAACTTCATTGAGGGGAAGCATGAGAAGAGGACTGAATGGCTAATGCATGGATACTTGATAGGAGCAGAGATGTAAGAGCTGGTACTACTACTGATGACATGCAGGTACCATGTTAAACTTATTCTAAATTGGACATAATTATTTGTAAGAGTTGGGAATTTAGGTATACATAATGATGTTGCAAGCTTGATGTCCGCACTTAATAAGACTAGTATTGGATTTTGGCTAGCATATACAACTGTTAGGGTGAAGAAAAGAGTGCAATTATATCCGTCATTCTGTAAAACTAGAAAAAGTAAAAGTCGAGCAGGCAAACAACGGGCACCACCTATTTTCCCCAAAGTGATATATTTTTTTTTATATGTCTAGAACTTTGAATGAAACAACTTAATGAGTGGTAAATGCTTCTCTTGGTGAAGTAAATTAAGAGTTCCCTCCTTCCTGCTGTTTTTTTATCCTTCTTTGAACCAACATACTTTTTGTTATGATATTTTGGAGACAGATGCAAGTAGGAAGGTAGAAAATATGAATGAAAATTGTCTCATATAAATTCCATTAATTATAGGCCTTTATATAGGCACATAATTAAAGTAATAGACTCCTCTTACCGCTAAAGTATTAAACTCTTACTAAAACTAAGAAACTGAATATCCTACTAAATCAACTAATAGATTCCTCTATAACTAAACAACTAATTATTGTAGAAAACTGTAGCAATAACAGATGCAGCATCCGACACTTTTAGGGGTCGTTTGGTTGGGAAACAAGTTATCTCAGGATTACTTTTTGTCTCTTATCCCTAGTACCAAACGAGCCCTTAGTGCCTTAGATAGGCTGCAACTCTATGGTTTCTTACGGACAGCACACAAAGTAGAAGAAACTAGAATTAGATGAACTTCAATTGATGTATCATGTTAAAATTACATAGCGTTTCTTTCATATGAAGTCTGGTTCCATAATTACTATGTTTTTAAATTATAATTGAACATATTGTGCTCGCAACAATAATGTGGGCAAAGAAACTAATTTAAGATTGCGTTTTTAGCTTCTGCCTTTCTAATGAAGATTAAATATAGATCGTCTTTTCTGGTACTAATTTAAACATGTTGTAAAAGTGGGTATTTTGCAAGTTATTCAAGTCTAGTGACAAGTTCCTGGCAGCAGAGGAAAAGAAAGCCACCGAATTTGCTGGTCCAAAATAATGGATTATCTAGCACGGACCACACCATTCAGGGTAAGTAGTTTTTGAGGCACTCTTTGAATTGCTTGATTAGCTGTGCGACTTTCATGGAGATAATGTAAAGCTGCTGATCAGGAAATAATGCTCTTCTTGTAGGCCTAGAGAAAACAAACGACTTAACTGATGATAAGGGGCCTCGTAGCTGTCCTCTACCTGGAACTGATCAAGGCACCAACTCTTGTTCGTTCAAAATTGCTTGATCAGATTTCGAGCTTTGACAAAGCTGTTACATACTCTTTGCCTCAGCATGATGAGGGAACTATTGTTCCCACTCAACATGTTGAGAGAAGTATAGTTACTAGTCGACAGAGAGCAACAAACAATGTGGCATCTGATCAAGGTTTTACGATGCGGGATGCTAAATCTCAGCCTACTAGGCTACCTCCTCATCTGCCTTCAAATACTTCTATAGGGCCACATAAACCTAACAATGGTGTGATCAGGGAAAAAATTCTTGATGAACCCACTGGAATTTGCAGCTTTGATTGGCATGAGCACAATACTATGCTTACTTCTCATTGTGAGCAAAAGGTCCCTCCAGAACTTGAACATGATGAGCAGACTATGGTTCCTCCTCTTTCTGGCATATACAATGATGATATTAGTGTCAACCATCACCATCATGCATGGGATCTTCCTTCCTCTCATCAACTTCCATCCGTTGAAGGTGAAAATGAAGATACTGGGTTTAGGGATCGTAAAGCATTGGAAAAATGTGTTCTTGTGGATCAAGATGATGCCTATGACGGGGATAGCCCTAGTGGTAGTGATGTTGAAGGTGACCGGGATTATATGACTTTCTTGGCTCAGGCTAAGCCAGATGGAATACCATATGTTCTTAAAACTAGTGATTAGAATGGGTTGCCCGTGTTCCTTAAGTATGAGAAAGAGGACGGATCTGATGATGAGCGCCAATATGGCAGGGAGTTGGTGATTCATGGGGTTGAGAAGGATCAGGATAATGTTACGGAAAAATACAAATTGGGGAAAAAAAACTCTGAAGGCTAATGCAAGAAAGAATGGGAGTACTTCCATTGTTGAGAAGCAGAAGAGGAAAGATGGGTGGCCGTTTTTACTCCAGAAACTAGGCTGCCACCATTTGAAGGACCCTTTGAGTCCTTCACTGAACATGTTGCGAGAAGTATTGATGGACAGAAAGCAACAAACGATGTGGTTAAAAATAAGCGTCCCAGACGAAACCGTGACTCATATCCACTGCTTACATCCAATCAAGTTCCATCAGTTGAAGGTTCCCCCCACGCTAGTCAGGAAAATGAAGCACCGAGATATGATGGGTGGCCGTTTGATACTCCAGAAACTAGGCTGCTACCATTTGATGGACCGTTTGAGTCCTTGACTGAACAAGAGTTGGACTTCTTTGATAAGCCGGATCCTGAATATCCACAGGCCTATGAGAACAAGAAAGAATGATAGAACGTAAGATCCATGATATGATGCATTCTACTATTCTAGTGATTGTAGTTAGAAGTACAGTTTTATTTTTAATACAAACTTCCAGTTCATGAGTAAAGGTATGACGGCACTAGATTAAAGTTTCAGGGCCAAATACTTGTGAAGGCCTTCATACACAATTGTTTTAGCATTTACTATCCTTATCAGATAATCTCTTATCTATGTTTGTTGTTGTCTATTGTGCTTGATTTTCATCATCGCATTAGAAACTTTTTTATTTGCTTTAGGGCTCTCCAGTCTCATCCTTTCCAAATGAAACTTAGGGATTTTCCTTCTCCTGTTGTTTTCTAATTGTTAGTTGGATTAATTAAAACAAAACATCTGACATCAATTAGATTAATGAATAAACCCATTTTTTATCAGTTAGATTAACAAATAAGACCCTTTTTCATTCTTGTTTGATACATAATGCATATGGTTTCCAGTCTCTCTAGGTTTTGGCATTATTAGTAATTGAAACATATATTTCGGTCTTGATATTCATAAGAAAAATATTCGTGGTGTAAACAGTTAAACAAATATGATTTCAACTAAAAATCGTGGACATATGCTCGAAATGGGTTACGGTTTTTTTTCCAGAAGTTTTAATTAAAATTCAAAAGTTTTCAGAACACTTTATGCATGGTTAAGTACCCTTTTTTCTAGAAGTTTTAATTGAAATTCAACGTTATCAATTTATATAAAAGAAAGTTGTAATTAATTCAAAGTTAAAAACCTAAATTGGTTAGGATATCGGTTTGGATAAAGACAAATTTATAATTTTAAAAATAAACTAATTAGGAGAAAAAAAAGTGTGTTTTAGTTGCTACAAAGTAGGAGGAAAAAAAGATGTGTTCTTTGTTGCTAATAGCAACTTGCTATATATTTCTGGAAACAAATTCTATTCTTGAAAAAAAATAAAAAAATAAAAAACTTAAACGTGCTCTATTGAAATTACAAAAATTAGAAGTTTTTGATAACTATACAGAAGACAGAAATTGCAGGAATTTCGGAGCATTCAACATCGAACAACATATTTTCAATTCAAATTCATTGTTACTCTAATTATTATTATCATCATCATCTTAGTTATATTTTTATTTTGATAAACTAAGATGGGGAATATAACTTTTATCTTCATTACGTATTAATATCAAATTAACAAATTGGAATATTTAAAAAGTAATATATAAAATCAAAAAATAACTATTATTAAAAAGCTGAGTACATGTAAACAAAAACCAGTGTTTGAAGATAAAAATCTGCAAAGGTGGGTTTATCTTATTATTTGTTTATTTTAATTTAATTTTTATGATGGCGACACTTGTCATTATACTATTCTATATAAATAGAATAGATTTTTTAACTTGTAACTAAACTGTTTGAAAGGACCAAACTCTATAACACTGAATCATCCCAGTTTTCATCAATTAACTTTCTCTATCAAAATTAATCAAATAAATGACAACCCAATTCGAAAATGATGGGCTCTTTATTTCAGTACCAAATAGCAAATTGTTGATTACTACAAGAGAAAATGCAGAGGAATTGCAAATTTCAACTCAAACAACTCTTGGCTGCTTTTCTCCGGTATAAGTTACAATCTTTACTCATCTTTTACTTCTCTCTTGTGTTAACAGTTGTTTGTTTGAATTTTCTTTTGAGTTGAAAATGATATTAATGCATACTCTCTTTTATGGCTTCTGCATAGATTTTTTTTTTTTAAACTGGTAGTACTATTCCATGGCTTCTGCATATATTATCATGAGTGGCTTTTTATTTCTTCAATTATAGAGTACAATTAGTGTAGTTTGGGAGAAGAGATAAGACTCAAAAACACATCCTAACTATCACTTTTTTTAGTTTTATACCTAAATTATCATAAGGTTGAGTTTCATATCTAAACTATCACTTTTTTTTTTAGTTTCATACTTAAACTATCACTATCTAGTTTGCAAAACAGACCTAAACTAAATGTGTGAATTCACTCTCCAAAAGAAAAGTGAAGCTGAAATTTTCTCAAACAAATTGTCCAATGGCATAAGTAATGCTACGGTGGCACCTACATGGAAATTAAAAAATAATATTTTTTTATAAAAAAAAACATATAATTTTTTTTAAAAAACTGCATTATTTAAAAAAAAATTGTAAAAAAAAATTGTAAAAAAATATAAAAAAAATTCGAATATCAGACAAAAAAATGATTTAAAAAATAGAAAAGTTGATTTTTTTTAAAAAAAATAACTTTTCCATTTTTTAAACTATTTTTTTTTTTTTCTAAATTTTTTGATACTTTTTTACAAAAATTATTATTTTTCAGTTTGTTTTTTAACATAAATAGTTTTTTTTTTTTTAATTTCCATATAGGTGTCATTGTGACATTATTTATCCACGTGGACAACACATGGCAACATTTTTATATAAAATGGAGAGTATATATCACATGTCATTCAAGAATAATTTGAGGTTGTGTTTTGCAAATTAGATAATGATAGTTTAGGTAGTTTTCTCAACCTTCTAATAGTTTAGGTAGGGGTGTTCATGGTTCGGTTTAGGTCGGTTATTGATTAAAATCATAACCAAACCAATTTAGTTGGTTTTTAAATGTCTAAAACCATAACCAATCCAAATAAAATAATAACCACCGGTTTGGTTATTGTCGGTTTGGTTCGATTTTTCGGTTTATGACTAGCAACCATGAGACTTATCAGTAAAACATTAAAAAGCTGAAAAAGAAATGTCTTTTTTTTTGTTCAAACGATAACTTTTATTTATTGTTTAAGGTCGAACATACATCATAGAAACATTTTCACATTAGTGATAGTGTAGTACTCAAGTTACCCAAAGTTGCTAAATTATTACATATAGAGCTAAAAACTAACTTAGTATTGGCTGCACCATTTTTGTCATCTTAATACACATACCTGGAAATAAAGTAGAGCATAGGAGCTTTTAGTTGTTACAAACATACATATTAATTAAACATAAAGACTACCTAAAATTAAAATGAAAATATATGAAATAAAAAAAAATTGTGTAACGATCCCAAACTTTGGGGCAATACTTGCATTTTGCCCTCAATTCTCCCATTTTGTTAAAAAAACTTTGTGTAATGATCTCAAACTTCAGATGTTTTTCTATCATTATCCCCAAGGGTAGGGTCTCGACTACAAAAAGTTGTTCTTTTCTGCTTTTTAGGAGGATTACCCACGGAAGAAGTATTAGGTTATTACCATGTGCTTGAGTTGCAGCAAATGATGATGTTACTGAAGTATCTTCTATAGGAACCTCTAAATCTACATCCTCTGTCCTTTTCATATGAAAAATATTAGAAGTTTAGGACCCATTCAGACAAGAAAAAAGAAAGGTATAAATTCGAAAAAGAAGAAGAAACAACCTAAAATCAAATGGCTGACAAAGAAAGACTAAAAATTTAAGTTAAATACATTAGACTCTAACGTGAGCTTCTGTTAGTAGGTTTACACTTAACACTTAAAAGAGTTAAAAGACTTAAAGACATGGGCTTGGACATATTCTTAAAAACATGGGCCTTAAACAATCATGCGAAATAAGTAGACCAAAAATCAAATTAATGATTAAAATGTATAAAATATTTATAATTATTTATGAAAAACTAATATTATACATATAAATAATGATAAAATTTATGTATATAATTTATCGGTTTGGTTCGGTTATTTATTCGGTTATTTTTTAATAGAACTATAACCAAACCAAATATTATCAGTTTTTAAAATTTAAAACCAAACCAAACCAAACCAAATATCGGTTTTTTTATTCGGTTTGGTTTTGGTTTTAACCAAAACCGTGAACAGCCCTAAGTTTAGGTATGAAACTAAAAAAAAAAGTGATAGTTGGGGTGTATTTTTTACCCTTATCTCTTTGGGAGAAAAATGATTTTGTTTAAGAAGGGTTGTTTACTTGGTTTTATGTTGGATTTGGATATTCTAATTTTACAATATGCCTTACCAGATTACAACTGTGACACTAAGGGATGGTTTGGTATGATGGATAAGCAAAAATAGTGATGAGATAAAAATTTAGTACCACCTTATCTTTTGTTTGGTTACTAATCGTGGGATAAGTTATCCCAAGATTAAAAATAGTGCTGGGATAACTTATATCCATCAGAGGGTGGAATAGTAATCCTAGGATAACTTATCCCAGGATAAAACAGTGAAATTGACTAAAATAGCCTTGAGGTTCTCAAAACCTTTTTTCTACTACATAAGATGGAGGGTATTTTTGTAAACAAATAACTTTTTCTTAAAAGTTATGCAATGCATGTTACTTTTAATTCAATATACCAAACAATCAATAAGAAACAATATCAGGATAACTAATCCCAACATAAATAATCTCAATATAACTTATCCCAACATAATTAATCCCGTCATAACTTGTGTCCAAACCAAACGACCCCTAAGAAGATGAATATTAAGTCACTAGTTCTTTTTTTTTTTTTTTGGTGAAATTTATTAAATTTGATCATATCTGTGGACAAACAAAAGACTATTACTTAATTGGTACAGCTATTAGTTAAAGACTTAGAGCAAAGCACACTCTGCTTTCATAAAAAGGTTCATCACATAAACGTAGAAATATTTATCCATCACAGCTTTTAAGTAATACCAACCAGATAAGATGTTAGTGATTTTTTCTACCCCCTTGATCTAATTTGTAAATAGATTCAATGGAGGATCATGGATCTTTCTCATGGTACTAGCAAAGTATATCTTCAATATTGCAGCTGCTTTTAAATCATTTATCTGCTTCTCTTTTAAGTGCTATGTTGCTTCATCATCTAAGTAATAATAACAATTTGCTATAATGGTCGACTGTATAGAGCTTAACTGGTGTCAAGACTTATTAATGGCCCATTTGGGCGTGAATACTTTCCCAGTTTCCCAGTATATGCAAATATTGATGTTAGTATTCACAGATACTAGTTTGGCCACGAGTATTTGCAAATACTTAAATTCTGCATTGTGAATTTCAACTGAGATATTGGATACTGGTTTGAAGGTGCATTTCAAGTGAAATATAGGTTCGCACAAGTCTTCAACTTTCACAATCTTTTTTCCAAGTCAAGTTCATGTCTGTACAATTTCAACTTCAAGAAGCTTTTGCCAACTTCGACTTCATAAACTCGTTTTGATCAATATCAACTCAAATATTATACAGAGATCTTCTAGATCAAACAGCTTAGAAAACATATAAGTATCCTTCCTAGCATTGTATCTCGCATTGTCTCAAGTAGGTTGAAAACATATAATTGTTACTATCTGTTGTGGTATCAGGAGCCTTGGAGGCATTTGATATTCTGGTCAACTTCACTTCAGCTTTCCTTTGAAGCTTTGGAATCAATGAAGCGTAGCAGATATTTCCTCTTGTTGGGTAATACACCTTTAAGTGCAGTAAAAAATCAGTTGCTAATGTCATCAATAATCAGTCCTCATTTCAATTAGAGCTTGGATTTATGTGTTTAGAAAATTAGAATTGATGAATGAGGAAAAGTCCATTGAGTTTACAGTCTCTTTTTATGAAGTTCTGCTTCGAAGGAAAAGTTATTGCCTTACTGAGTGTATGTCGGCAAGGGTGAATTTTGAACTTTGATTCTCTGTTAAAATGTTGCTTTACTAGCAAATCATATTTCAGTGGATCGAGTGCTAGCGGCTCTTCGACTCTTGTTGAGAATATAATTAAGTAATAAAAGTGTGCTCTCTCCAACAACTTAAGCTTTTAGATGAGATGGTCACACACTTCAACATGGTATCAGAGTAGATAAAGGTCCTGCGATCGAACCTCAGCCGCCACCCATTATCAAAAAAAAAAACAAAAATCCACGTGCTTGGCCCATGAAAAAGAATCAAGCCCGCACGTGAGGGACCATGTTGAGAATGTAATTAAGTAAATATAAGTGTGCTCTCTCTAACAGCTTATGCTCTTAGATTAGATGGTCACACACTTCAACAACTCTAATTAGTCTCCGTCTGAATAATGAGTAGGTATTGGAGTAATGAATGGAATTGACTTCTGTCTTTTCTTTGTTTTGGACAATAAATTCTTGTGCCTCATTTCAATGAATTCATACCACAAAGTCTAGATACTCTCTTGGCGGATTAGTCGAGGTGCGCACAAGCTGGCTCGGACACCACCTTTAAAAAAGAAAAAATAGATTCTCTATGTATTACATAAAATATTACTCCCTTCATCCTAAAAAGATTGTCTTACTTTGACTTGGCACGGAGTTTAAGAAATAAAGGAAGACTTTTGAAATGTGTAGAAACCATACAATCTTAACTTGTGTCATTCATTCACCAAGAGCGAATATATATAGGATACAATCTTGAACCCTAGTGAAACAAGAAAACTAAGATCCTAGTGAAACAAGGAAACTAACTAATATATGGTAATTATTTCCCTACAAATATGCTACGGAATAATATCAAATAATACAAAGATATTATACCGCAATACCCCCCTCAAGTTGGAGCATGGGAATCAAAAATGCCCAACTTGGACAGCAAGAAGTCAAATTGAGTTTTGCCGAGAGCTTTGGTAAAAATGTCTGCCAATTGTGAAGATGTTGAAACGTGTGACGGAGAAATCAAACCTTCATTAATTGCATCACGAACAAAGTGACAATCTACCTCAATGTGCTTTGTTCGTTCATGGAAAACCGGACTTTTTGCAATGTGCAAAGCGGACTGACTATCACAAAACAATTTGATCGCCTTGGGATGTTGTATACCTAAACTCAACAACAGACCTCTCAGCCACTTCAACTCACAAGTGACCGCAGCCATGGACCTATATTCAGCCTCTGCAGAAGATCTAGAAACTGTGTGCTGCTTCTTTGTCTTCCAAGAGATGGGAGATTGACCTAGAAATACTAGCCAACCTGTCAACGAACGACGAGTAAGCGGACAAGCCGCCCAATCAGAATCACACCATCCCTGCAAAGTCAACTCACTGTCGGCACGTAACAAAATACCCTGTCCTGGTGTGCCTTTCAAATAACGGACCACTCGTAAGGCCGCCTCCCAATGTTCAATCCGAGGTTTTTGCATGAATTGAGACAAAATATGAACAGAATATGCCAAGTCCGGTCGAGTGACCCCCAAATAAATCAAACCCCCGACTAATCTACGGTAGACCTCCGGATCCGACAACAAATCTCCATTGGTAAGGCCAAGATTATGATTTTGCTCAATAGGGAACCCACTTGGCTTTGCACCTAACAATCCTGCTTCAGAGATAATATCAAGAGTATACTTGCGTTGACACAAAAACAACCCTGATGAACTACGAGCTACTTCAATACCCAAAAAATATTTGAGAGACCCAAGGTCTTTCATTTTGAAACAATCACTCAAATAGGCTTTGAAAGTTGCAAGTGCAGCGGAATCATTCCCAGAAATAATAAGATCATCAACATAAACCAAGATATTAATCTGAATATTCCCTCTAGTAAATGTAAAAAGAGAATAATCAGAATAAGATTAAAGGAAACCGTACCCTTTCAAAGCAGTCACCAATTTTGCAAACCAACATCTAGGGGCCTGTTTCAACCCATACAGCGATTTGCGCAAACGACACACCAACGTAGGATCTGGACTTTCAAACCCGGGAGGGAGCTTCATATACACCTCCTCATCAAGGTCACCATGTAAAAAGGCATTATGAACATTCATTTTGGTGAAGTTCCGAATTTTTGGATGCTGCAATGGCTAGGAAGGCTCAAACAGTAGTCATTTTGGCAATCGGAGAAAAAGTTTCATTGTAGTCAATCCCCGCTTGTTGATGATTTCCCAACACAACCAAGCGCGATTTGAGCCGTTCCACATCTCCATTTGACAAAAACTTGGTCTTGTACACCCATTGATTACCAAGTGCTTTCTTACTCGAAGGAAGATGTTCCAAAGTCCATGTACCATTGTCTTCCAATGCACGTATCTCTTCTTTCATTGAATGTCTCCAACCTTCGTGTTTCATGGCTTCTTTGAAGGTCTTAGGATCCTTACCCGAAATAATAGCTGCAAGAAACTTACGATAATTTACAGAAAAATTGTCACAATTAATATAGTGTGCCAAAGGATAGGGAGTACCTGAGGATTGATTGTTAACGGGAGTTGTAGGAGACGGACTATTAGCAAAAACTGAGTGTCACATAATCACGAAGCACAACAGAGGGAAATTTCTCCCGAAAACCACGCCCCAAGCCACCTTCCACATTCGTGACTGGGGTATGGTGTTGCTGCCCCCCCCCCTCGCTGCCAGCGGGCGCTGGGTTCCCAGCGGGCTGTGCAGTGGCTGTTGGCAGCCGCTCAGCCTCGCTGCCAGCGGGCGCTAGGTTCCCAGCGGGCTGGACAGTGGCCGTTGGCTGCAGCTCGGCCTGGCTGCCAGCAGGCGCTGGTTGGGCTGTGGTTTGCGGCTGCTGCTCGACAGCCTCCGAACTATCATCTTCGCCCCCTAATTCATCCCCGTACACCATAAAATCACGATCAATTTCAGCACCCTCATCAAAAAAACTAGACGAAATATTAACATCTTCCGGACAAGCAAAAGGAAATACATCCTCCACAAACTTTACATCACGAGAGACAAAAAATTCCTTCGTATCAAGATCAAACAACCGCCACCCCTTCTTACCAAATGGATATCCCACAAACAAACACTTTCTGCTCCGACTAGCAAATTTGTCACCCTGAGTTTTTTGATTATGAGCAAAGCACAAACACCCAAAAGTACGAATAACATCAAAAGAAGGAGGTTTATTGAATAAAATTTCAAAAGGTGTTTTATTTTCCAATTTGGCTGTGGGGGTACGATTTATGAGATGAGATGCAACAAGAACACATTCACCCCAGAAAAAAATAGGCAAATTGGCCTGAAATCTTAGAGCCCTCGCAACATTCAACACATGTTTATGCTTCCTCTCTACTCTCCCATTCTGTTGCGGAGTACCCACACAAGAGGTTTGAAACAAAATACCAGTGGCGGTAAAATAATCGATCAAACAATTAAATTCGGTACCATTATCACTTTGTACAACTTTAATTGTTTGATTAAATTGTCGATCAACCATAGCAACAAAAGCCATAAACATCGGAAACACTTCTGTTTTATCAACCAACAAGTAAATCCAAACAGCTCGGGAAAAATCATCAACAATTGTTAAAAAATAATGAGCTCCACATGACGAAACATGGTGATATGGGCCCCACAAATCACAATGTATTTTCTCAAATATTCTAGATGCATTATTATCACTTAAAGGAAATTTTTCTCTAGGATGCTCAGCACGTAAACACACTTCACAATCCTTTGCTAAACTACTCTTATCACTACTGACATGAGGAAGCAACTTAACTACTCTCTCGGAAGGATGCCCCAATCGTCGATGCCATAATTCCAATGCGGACGTTGCCACGACAGTAGACACATGTTGCACCACGTCCGGTTTGCTAAAATAGTATAGTCCGTCCGGTTTGCTAAAATAGTATAGTCCGTCCCTCCTAACTCCCGTTCCAATCAGCTCCTTCAGTGGGTCCTGAATAGCACACATATAAGAATTAAAAGAGACAATAGTAAGTAAATTATCAGTAAGTTGGGAGTAAGTTGGGGGACGGAGAGTAAGTTGCAACGTAAATAAGATACATAAAGGACATGATGTAAGGTGATTTTATCTGACAGTCGAACAGAACCTTCCAAAGAAGCAAACACCTTTTCACCATTAGGCAAACCAACAGGACAATCAACAGTATGGACATCAAACAACCAAGATTTCTCACCGGTAACATGATGAGTAGCACCAGTGTCAATAATCCAAGAAAAAACAGCAAACTTACCATTCAAGCGATTTTCTGAAATTGTAGCATTACCAAAAAATCCCGTAATAGCCTTCCATTGATCGGAAGTAAAGTGCTGACCCACGGCAGCGTTATTTGATGCGGTTGTTACACAATTTGCCAGGGGTGAAGGCGTGGCAGTTGCACGCAGCAAGCCACGACCTTGACTAGCGGAAGACAGCCTTCCATTCTTTTCAGTCCACCCTTCGGGATAACCCACGATGTCATAACACTTACTAACATCATGACCACGCTTCTTGCAATGAGAGCACAGCAAAAGCGACCAACACTTTTCAGTCACATGCCCTACCTTCTTGCAAAGTGAGCACACAGGACGATCTGCAGAACCACGACCCCGTCCTGCAGTAGCACGAACCGCAAATCCAAGAGCCTCGGTCGGCTGTGGCTCGGATTCTTGTTTGGCCGTACGAACACGCTCCTCTTGAATCACAAGCTGATAAGCCCTATCAAGACTTGGTAACGGATCTTGAGACAATATATTAGTCCGCAACGAAGAGTAATACTCGGAATACAAACCCATCAGAAAATCATGAAGTTTAGATTGCTCACGACGAACCTCATGTAAACGACCTGCCGTACAACCGGAGCAACAAGTACAAGAAATCAGGGGCTCATGATGATCCAATTCTTGCCATAGAGCATGTAATTTTCCGTAATATACGGACACTGACATGGTTTTGGTCTGTTCACATTTAGCCAGGGAAGACCGAAGCTGTTGAACTCGTGGTCCATTAGTCTGCGAGAACCTCCTTTTAAGGTGATCCCAAAAGGGTTTGACCTCCCTAAATTTTGACAAGGAAGATTTGACATCAGCATCAATGGTATTTGTGATCCAAGAGATTAACATTGCGTTAATTGCAGTCCAATCGGACTTTGTACAAGGAGGCTGCGGTGCAGTGATAGTGCCGTCCAAGAACTCAAATTTACGTCGTGCCTCCAACGCCGTTTGTATGTCGGCTGCCCATTCATCAAAATTGTCGCCCTTGAAACGAGTAGGCGTGATATAGTCCCCGGGTCGGTCTTGAGGACCGAGAAAATAGGGAGAATTAGACTCAATTTTGGGTGGTGGTGGAGGAGGTACGTCGTCACCGGCCATGGAAATTTACGATGAAGAGAAGAAAAAAAACGTGTGGCCTGATACCATGTAGAAACCATACAATCTTAACTTGTGTCATTCATTCACCAAGAGAGAGTATATATAGGATACAATCTTGAACCCTAGTGAAACAAGGAAACTAAGATCCTAGTGAAACAAGGAAACTAACTAATATATGGTAATTATTTCCCTACAAATATGCTACCAAATAATATCAAATAATACAAAGATATTATACCGCAATAAAATGTGTGGTCCAAAACAAGCCTTAGATATTTGTGTGACTGTAAATCATCTCATAAAGTTAAATTGTTTCTAAATATAGAAATGTGCCAATCTTTTTGGGACAAACTAATAAAGAAAGTAAGACAATCTTTTTGCGACGGAGGGAGTATATAGCAAAACAATTAAGCTTGAAAATATTGTATATCCTTCTGTAATCCAGGGAAGGTAATAGTAGTCAAAACGTACTTAAATTTCTGTCCATCCCATTTTGAGAAATATAAGTTTTGCTGGAAAGGGTACAAAATTGGAAAAGAAGGGAAGATAACTGTTGTTACTAGAGAAGGAGCTGTAAACTCCTGACATGTGAAATGGCATTTGAAGCTTCGTTTTTCAATAATCAATTTTGTTATAAGTAGGCCTTTTAGGAATAGTCATGTTGATTTGCTAACTCATTACAACAACAACATATCCGGTGTGTTCCCACAGGTGGGGTCTGGGGTGATTTGCTGACTCTTTATCTCGGCATAATCGCCACTGAGGAAATCAATCCTCAGTCAACCGTTTCGGGGGAAAAAATTAAAAAATTTGTTGTTTTAGATTTCTTTCCAATTTTTTAAGGATCTCCCTTCAAATTCTAATATAATTACCATCTTTCCTCGGGATATCTATAGAAGTTGACCATTAAGGTTCAAGAAAGGAGAACGGTAAAAAGATCTTAGAAGAGTCGAGCCTCCACGACAACTCAAAAGTTGGTTCATTTACTTCATTTTTCCACTTACTTTTTCCTATCGCTTTTTTTGTAATGATGAAGATCACAAATTGAGAAGCCATTCATCTTCGCTTTTGATTTTATTTATATGACTAGGGTGCAAAAATGGAAGAAAAGGGGAAACAGGATAGCACTGCCGATGTGAACTAGAATTGTATGGACAAACTTATTCAACTGAATGTCTTAATGGTATGAAAAAACAAAAACAGAAAGGGTTATCCTTATTCCTTCAGAGTTTGAGATAGGGAGGATGGGCGAAGCGGCGTTGTATTTACTACTATAATAGTACTGTTTAGATTGGTGGCACCACTGCATGGAAGCAGCATGACACGTATTCGCAGTCAAAGCGGTTGTGATGTGTCTTTTGATTTGATGCGGAAGATATTGATAAATCAGATAGGTGAGATCGATTCCTATTTTAGAAGGGGAAAATGGTCCTTCGTCTAGAACTGTTTCACTAATAATTGGAGTTAATTTACCTTACTCGTTATAAAAATGAGCTAATTGAAGTCATCCCTAAACAGGAAATGGTGGTTCATGAAGTCGACTTCTTCTTGTACCATCCTCAGCAGCTTTCTTGTATAGTGCTCTCTCTCTCTCTCTCTCTCTCTGTTTTGTTGGTGGGGGGAATGTTTTCTGGTCAATTTCTTTTTATCCTGAATGTTTATCATGTGAAAAGTGTTTATTTTCCCATTTAATTTGTGGATTCATGGTATCAAACATGCTCCGCTATCATGCGTCTGCTTTGGGTTAAAGTGCCTGATAAGTCTTGGTACAAATCTGAGCAACTTCAGTTTTTTTTTAAAAAATAAATAAATAAATTTTGGCCTAAAAGGGGATTTTATATATTAACATCAAATAACAAAAAAAGGAAAGATGTTCGACCAAAAAGTAAAAAGCAAGTAAAGGAACGTAAAAAAGCAACATTTCTCATTTTAAATCGCTAACTTCAGCTGCCCGTCCATAGCTCTCTCCTGTCGGTGATTCAAGCTCCATCTCTGTGGATGTAAATCAACGGTTTGTACCACTTTTCTATGCAAGTCTTGGAACATAGCAGCTCGAATCATTGCTGTTTTGTTGCTGGTGAGTTTCTTTGAAGTGCGATTCTGCTGAAATGGACTCCGATGTGCTTTTCGCTGTTCATCTGCTGTGAAGCTTCTGGGTAAGCCTTCTTTCCTGTTCTTTTTGCTCATCTTTCATTGTATCTGAGTGATTTGACTGCATTGCTGTTCCGTTGTGTCTGATTTGCTGTGAATCTTCTTTCTTTGAATCTGTGTGGTTGCTACAAAAACAACATACCCAGTGTATTCCCACAGGAGGGGTCTGGTTATCTCGGCATAATCGCCATTGAGGAAATCAATTCTCAGCCGACCAGTTTGGGGAAAAAAATTAAAAAATTTGTTGTTTTAGATATCTTTCCAATTTTTGAAGGATCTCTCCCTTCAAATTCAAGTATTCAAATATAATTACCATCTTTTTCCTCAGGATATCTATGAAAGTTGACCTCTAAGGTTCCTCCACGACAACTCAGAAGTTGGTTCGTTCACTTCTTTTTGCCACTTACTTTTTCCTATCGTTTTTTTTTTTTTTTTTTGTATTGTTGAATATTACAAATTGAGAAGCCATTCGTCTTGCCATTGATCTTATTTATGTGACTAGGGTGCAAAAATGGAAGAAAAGGGGAAACAGGAGAGCACTGCCGATGTGAACGAGAATTGTATGGACATTGAAGTCATCCCTAAACAGGAAGGTGGCTCATGAAGTCGACTTCTATTTTTTTATGAATTTAATTTAGCCCTAGAAGGGCATTTTATTGATTTAAAAATCCAAAACAAAAGCTGTCCGAAAAATCAAAAGAGAAAAGGAAAATGCAAAAACAAGTAGGAAAGTAAAGGCAACAATTCTCATTTAAATCCCTAGTTTCATGCTACCGTCTCTCTCTCTCTCTCTCTTGTCGGTGATGTATCTCCCTCTTCCGTTGATGCATATCAGGTGCTACCACCGTCTCTCTGTGTAAATCGCAGAGGAGATCAATTTCTTTTTATCCTGAATGTTTATTATGTGAAAAGGTGTTTTTCTCCAATTTAATTTGTGAATTCGTGGTATCAAACATGCTCTGCTTTAAGTGAAAGGGCCCGATGAAGTCTTGGTACAAATCTGAGCAACTTCAGTTATTAGATTGCTTCACTTTAAAGTGTAAACATTTGGAAAGACCACCTTTTCTCCGAATTCAGAGAATCTTTGTTCTTGCAATGCATGATGTAGCGACGAAGAAAATGCATATTGATGGTTGTCTTAGTTCCTAAATAAATTTTAGGTTCTGTTATTCTATTTGCTGTAATTGGAATCCCAAAGTTTATCTTACCTCCCTAAGGTAAGAGCTAACAATGATTTTTCATCTCTTTTTCATGTTTTTATTTGTATAATTATCTGGTATTGTTTGCCCACATTTGGATGTGGTAGATCGAGAAGCTCGGTGTTGTTGTCTCTTATAGAGAATTTTCCATTTCCCAATCTTTTTTGTGTTGTTGCCTTGCTTTGGTATGGTGAAAAAAGCTAGTTTCATTTTGGCAGAGTTGAAACATCCCTGCCAAGCGGCAGCATGTAAGAGCTCGGAGAATGATGGTAAGCTGATCGGAAATCGAAAGACACTAAATTACATTGAGGGGAAGGATAGGAAGAGGAGTGAGTGGCCAATGCGTGAATACAGACTGGACAACAGCAGAGATGGTACTACTTCTGACGACATGCAGGTATGGTTTAAGTAATAGGACACACTTATTTGTAAGAGTTGGGAATTTAGGTACATAATGATGTTGCGACAATTGATGTCCGCACTTAATAAGACTAGTAATGGGCTTTTAGCTTAGCTTATACAATTGAAAGAGTGCAATAGGAGGTTGTGTATCAGAGCTTATACTTCTGATGACTTGCAGATATATACGGCGTTAAACAATGATGAGATTAGTGTCAATCCACCAACGCTCAACCATCACCGTGATGCGTGTGATCTTCCTTCCTCTGATCAAGTTCCATTGGTTGAAGGTTCACCCTATGGTAGTCATAAAAATGAAGCACCGAGATATGGCGGGTGGCCGTTTCGTACTCCAGAAACTAGGCTGCCACCATTTGATGGACCGTTTGAGTCCTTGACTGAAGAAGAGTTGGCCTTCTTTGATAACCCTGATCCTGATTATCCAAGAAAGAGGCCAAGAAATGATTGATATTGTACATTCTAGTGGTTCTAGTTAAAATTATAGTTTTTTCCTTTAAATGCAAACTTCCAGTTCATGAGTAAAGGTATGAAGGCACTAGAGTTTCAGGGCCAAATAATTGTGAAGGCCTTCATACAGAATTATTTCAATTGTTTTAGCATTGTTGACACCCAATTTTGTCCCGCCTTCTTCCAAAATATTTATTTACGCTTCTAATATTTTTGGTAACTTAAGAAATAATTATTTATACTTTACTACAATTATTAGCTTTTTATTAATATCAGCATTTCATTATCCTATTGTAGTCACTAGCTATTATTATTTTCATTACCGTTACTACTACCATTATTATTATTATTATTATTGTTATTGTTCTTATTGTTGTTATTGTTATTATTGTTGTTATTATTGTTATTGTTATTATTATTATTATTATTATTATTATTATTATTATTATTATTATTATTATTGTTATTATATTTCAGCATTTTTTACCATCTTATGCACACGCATCGCATTTATTTTCGTGCAATTAAATAATAGCGTTTATTCACTGATTGAACTTTTAAAATATTATCGCACGGCTATTACGGCGTCATATAATTTTATTTTTTATCTGAGCACTAATAAGTACATACTTTTATATTAAATGATATTTTGGCACACGTTAATATATAATTAATTAAAGGAGGTCTTTTATGCAAATTTAGAAGCCTAAAATAGCACAAGAAGAAAATATATTTTTTAGCCCATCCGCCCCAATCAATTTATAAACATTTTTCGGACCAGCCCATTGTAATTAGCCCACCATCCGTTTAAAATACAACCCGACCCAGCCCACATTTTTTATTTCATCAACCCAATCCATTATCTTCAGCCGACCCGACCCATATTGTTTACTTCATCTCCCTAAACCCTAATGAACACAATCCGCCTCCTCTTCTCCTCCTCTCTCTTGTTATACCCTATTTAAACTGGTCAAACCGGAGTATAACATATTGGTGATTCCTATTCTGTTTTATTTTAAGGAGTCGTCACCTAATTAATTTAATGGTGAATTAGGACACCTAATTTATTAACTAAGGTAAAGCCTAACTAAACATCCGTTAATGGTCTACTTAATTAGTGTGATTCTAGGTAAGGATTCTTGATTATCCTAAAGGGAAGGGGTTAGGCATCCTTTAGAATCCGTTAACTACAGTTAACCTGTTATATCCCGTGTTTGCGCATTCGGAAAAATTTGGAATAATCTTGCTTTGTAGGAAATGAGGGCTATATTTGATTTTATTTCATATATGTGTGTTATTCATGAAAAATATTGATGCGGAAATACGGAAGAAGGCCAAGGGCGAAATTGGAATTTCGGGAATTAGTTTCGGGAATTACAAATAAAATCCACAATGAATTGGGCTCAATTTTTTTTTTAATGAAATTGAGGCCCAAGAGCTATGGAGTGGCCAAGCCCAAGCCCATGGGAATTCTTCCATGTGGCATTTTAAATAAAAAGGGTCAAAATTGTATGGGATTCACTAGAACATTTCAAGACAACAAACAAGAGAGAGAGAGAGCCAAAGACTAAGAGGGTTTCGGCTAGAGAGAGGAAAAGAAAGAAAAAAATTTAGCTCATCAATTCTTGGTCCAAAAATCATAATCTTCTAGTTTTCCTATTAAGTTGGAAACCCTCTTCAATGTGATACAAATTTGGAAGCAAAAGAGTACTTTTTTTACAAAGTGGAAATTCTTGAAGAAAAGGGTAAAATTTTTATCTCTTTTGTTATGGAAGAATCATATGTGTTAAAATGGTTAAAATTACATGAAAAACCATGGAATTGTGATGTGTGTGTGCATGGTGTGTGTGTGTGTGAAGCATGCATGGCCGTGAGCCATAATGGTATGGGGAGGTGAGTTAAATTTTATTTAGCTTGCTAGTTGAGTCGTTGTGGCATTTATGACGTAAATAAAGGTTTAACGAAGTGAGTTGGCATTGAAGTTGGTTGTATGTTGATATGGGAAAATTATATGATTTTTGTATATTCTTACATAATTGTGAAAGTAAGACTTTAAATGTGGATTATGGTTGTTGTTAATAAATTTGGGAGGAAACAATGCGAGTTAGTAGGTTCGTCGTAGTCGTTGACGTTTCGGATAGAATATGGAAAGTGGCGGATTACTTGAATTCATGTATATTGCATGGAATATTATTGGAATACGTTTGAATAACCTTGAATGAGTAAATGAATATGATAATGTGGATATTAGTTTGATATTGTGGAGTTTGAATGGAAGTTGTCGCTTTATGTAGAAAGGAAGAATATTGATGCTAGAACCTATTTGTTGTGATTCTTGATTCATTTGGTATTGTGGGGTTGTTGTTGTTGATATTGAGCCGAGCTAAGCCTCGGGGATGTTATATGTATAGGGGAAGTGCTGCCGAAATTTCGGTAGACAAATATAAAGTTAAATGAATTCTTAAAGTCTCGCAATTCCTAATTGGTAACTTTGACCATTTGTAGATTCTGAGCGAAACGGGATTTGAGTTTTGGACGAGCGTAAGACGTATATAAGGTATGTAAGGCTACCCATTCCTTCTTTTGGCATGTCTTAGGTATACTAGGTCGATATTGGAGCCCCGAGGGCAATTCTGTTCCTAGAAATCCGAATTGGAAATTGAGTACTATTCATTCAATTGAATTGAATTATAAAACTCATATTTTGTTGAAAAGTGATCAAATGTCCGGAACTTTTGTAAATGTAATCGAATCACTTCGAAACTTCCATGTATGATTCCGTAGACCCCAAATGTCCGTGATTCATGTCCGCCACCTCGACTTGACCCGAGGTGGGCCCGCTAGCATCGAGGGTCCCTTGTTTGCTCTATTAGTCTCATTTTGTACAATGTCGGCAAAGCACTTTTGTTATGAATTTTGACTATCATAAAGTAATGTTTTGACTGCCACGATATTCTAAATTATATTTTGAACCATAAATACTACTTTGGAAATACTTTTGTGAAACGAACCCCGTATTGACTAATTGTTCGAACTACTTGACTAATGAGTTAGCATATGATATTATCAAGTTTCAAAAGGTGTTTTGATATATAAATTGCATTGTTTGCTCACGACTCCGCTCGTGCCCTTATTATGACTTCGTTCACCGGTTCCCGGGCCGGCTATGGTTCGTGCGCGCTATGATAAATTCGGCCGTATGCTGTGTTACGGTTCCCGAGACCTCGCCATAGGGCCGGGTTCCGTTTGGAGTTATGCTGTGATATGGCTGGTGATATGTTATGATGATATGTGTGTTCGGGGATGTACGGAGATTTGAACCTTCTGGTGTTATGCTGTGTGTGGCACCAGCGTCGGAGTGGTGACCACGTTCCTGAGCTTTTGCATGATTTTATCTGCATTAGGTATATACGTTTTCAGTACAGATTTTGATATACTGTTCAGTATTCCCCTTTTGTATCCTGTTTGTTTTCAGTTGTGGCTTATATTTCTGTACTCTATGCTTTACATACTCAGTACATCTTTCGTACTGACCCCCTTTCTTCGGGGGCTGCGTTTCATGCCCGCAGGTACAGATACCAGTGATCCACCACTGTAGGCTCCACTTTCTGCTATTTCGGAGTACTCCCTTTTGATCCGGAGTCCACTTTTGGTACATACATCTTTTGCTATGTATATACTTCTGTATATCTGACTATTTGGGTACGGCGGGGCCCTGTCCCGTCATATGTCTTCGTTTTGGATTTGTAGAGGCCTGTAGTCATATATGTGGGTCGTGGGTCCTATGTGTACTCATTTTGGTTATGATTTATGTCTTAATGCGGTCCTATTTGTTATGGCGGCCAAACTGGCCCATATGTTTGCATCAGTATATATGATCGGCGATGTGTATTCCGCCGCTCCTTTTGGCTTTGAATATGATATCTTTACAAGCGTGACCGCTTAAGATAATATTTGATTTTAAATTTGTTTTAATGATTAATATGAGATCTGAGATAATCTATAATATGACGGTTTGGTATGTTTGTCTGTCCGGGTGCCCAAGTAGGGCGCCAGTCGCGGCCCACGGGGCTGGGTCGTGACATAACCGGTCAAACTTAGGTTAATTAATTAAGGCCAAAGATGCAAATATAGCATTTAAATTTTAAGAAAATGGCTTGTAAATGTTGCTAAGGTTTTAAAGGAAAATATAATAATGCTATTTAAAATAAGACTTGTAGAAAATATAATAATTTGCATAAAAGAAGACTTTAAATGCTATTTAAATAAGACTTATAAATGTTGTTAAGGCTTTAACTGAAAATATAATAATGTTATTTAAAATAAGACTTGCAGAAAATATAATAATTTGCATAAAAGAAGATTTTAAATGCTATTTAAAATAAGACTTATAAATGTTGCTAAGGCTTTAAATGAAAATATAATAATGCTATTTAAAATAAGACTTGCAGAAAATATAATAATTATCATATAAGTAAAAGAAAATGCGGGTTTGTGCAGCGTTTTTATAAATATTTGAAATAACTCAAATGGCGAGGTATTAATTGATTTTTTGCGGTTTAGGAGTATAGACAAGATACAAAAATAGCTAATGTGAGTTTAAAAGAAAATAATTTTATAATTAGATTCTTTTCTATGGTCAAATTAGGGACTTGGCGAAAATAAAGATTTCGAAACATTGAAAACTTATTTTCCTTTTCAAAGAAATGTCAAAATACTTTTATTATCATATAGAAATAATGCCCATTTCTTTCAAAGATATGCATAAATACTTCGTAAAAAATGAATTAAGACATTTCCGCTACTAAGTCGGAATAACATGCATTTCTGAAGCGAGAAACAATTGAATCCGTTATTGGGATAAATTATTAAACCTTTAAGTAAGTTATTTCGAAAAACAAACTCAAACGCTACTACTCATTATCACTAAAATTATCCCCACTAATTCTACTAGGGTCCATCTAAACTAAAAAAATAAAGAGAAGGTAAATGTTAGTCAAGCAATCAAATATACAAAAAAAAAAAAAAAAAAGAACAAAGCAACGAAAATAAAATGCTTAAATGGGCTCGGCCAATTTTAATGCTGTAGCGATCTGTTTTGGCTATTGGGCTTCGGCCCAGAATCTTTTTTTTTTTTTTGCTTCGGACAGGGCTGACACGGGAGAGAAAATCACGTTGGGCTTTAGCCCAACACCGAATGCGGAGGGGGATGAGTCCCTTGGACTCGTATGCGATGATCATGCATAAAAACGAAAGAAAAGGATTAGGATGTAATCAATAAATAAGGCTAAACATATATAATGTAAATTCAAAACAGACCAGTGGATTATGTATATACTATGTATATTTGAGTATATTTCGTGTATACACATTCATAAGGATACTTAGAAGGATAATATTGGAAAGCTTTTGCCCCCGTCTTCCCGATGTTGCACAAGTTCCAAGGGATTTCATGAATCCCAGGCATGGCTAACACCGGGGAGGGTTCAAGCTTAATCTATAATGACCCACTAATCTCCCCATAAATGTATTTTCATGAATATACCTCAAGAATACATAGGTATACAACCTCACTGCCTTAACATCATTTATAAGTATATGGAAAATATTTCAACCAATCAACCATACAACAGTCACTGAATATGCAAAAACCAATTACAAAATGTGCTAAGGCAAAGATTCTGCACAACAGCAGCAGCAAACAAAGGTTTACAGATTGTGAACAAACTCATAAATCATATAATCTCACGTAGGAGCATACTGGATAGAGCATAGCTACGGGTTTGAGGTCTAGCATAAAGCATTTTGATCCTATTTAACTGAAGCTAGTCGAAGCAAGGCAGAAGATTATCATAGACACAACACAATTAGATGCAGGCCGTCTCAAGATATTGATGAAATAGGTTTAGTATGACACAGGGGTGACCATGATACAATCAAATACCAGGGAGAAGCCAAGCATAGCTAAGAAAAGAAACTCTAAAAAAAACAGGCATGGAGTATGCACAACTGTTCTAGGATTTGCCATTTAAACAGTGGTATTCAAACTCAGGAAGTTTCTAATTTAAGAGAGGGAAGGATTAGAAATCATATAGGGCAGGCAGCAGTAGTGGTACAACCAAGGAAATGAGCAGGGGAGTAGAAACAAGCCAAGAGACATGTCAAAAGAGGAGGGGATGTCATGCAGGAGCCAAAGGAGAATCAGTAAGCATAGATTGGCATAATCAAGCAACAATCAGAGTGAGAAGGCAAAAGTGAATGAGGTAAAAGTAAAACATGGTAAAGTGAATGCTCACAATCAATAAGTATGTCTAAGCTGAAATACAACACCATAGAATTCCATAGAGGAAAACCAACTATGCAAAAACTAACATGGATGGACCTTAAATACAGAACCTAGACAGTTAAACATTCCTCAAGGCACTAGTTAACACATAAGCCTAAGTCCAGTGCTATGGCATACATGTATGGTCACAACACATATTTAACATAAATTTAAATGATACAAGCTTGAAGGAACCATGCTTAATCACACAAGTTGAGTCAACAGCAAAATCATGCTTATCTAAGACTGTTTAGGCTATAAATAACACATAAGACATGATCATTCAAATGTATTAGCACACTTAACTTATTTGATCCAAATCACAATATTACACCTACCAAACAATAGACTACTATACTAATATATGTTCTGCCTACATTGTTTGAAACCAATCAACATCTAACCTATATTATAGAATGGCCAACCTTGTCATGACAGCCAGATTAATCAACATAGAATGCTTACTCATCATAGATACTGACCTAAATGACACTTGAAGGCAGTTGATCTAACATGCTGAACTAACAACCAATTCAATTTTAGTATAAGTAACTGCAACAGGTAGGTAGAGCATGGAGAATCAGGTTAACGTAGTCTATAGGGCTATTAAAACTAGGCCAAACCAATGTGTATAGATAAATTTCTTTACCAAACTAAAAGCAAGGTAGAGAAGAAGAGAAATTATTCATCTAATCTACAGCTGAACATGAACAGGCTCACCCACATTAAGCCATCATATGCAAGATCATTTGATTAAAACAACTTAAACTAAGTAGGAAAAAAAAACACAACTCACACATTGGAACCAGCTACCGCCAAACTACCATACCTAACATATGTAATTGCATAAACAGAACAAACTAAACAACTAAACCATCATACAAGACTGATTAAGTACGGATTAATATCAACATACAAACAGACTTATCCATTAAACTAAACTAATCTAACTAATTAGCATGTTTTAAAACCTGCGCATCGATTACGAAAACATAGATAAAGTAGAAATAAAAAGGGGAAGGGAGAATTACCTTCTTCGGGTGCAACGAAGTGGGTGCGGGGGTTTTGATATCCACTCAAACACTACAAACTCCGATGTTTGTATACACTCGGATTCGAACCAACACCCAGGGGCAAAAACAAACAGAAAATGATTTCGTATTTTTTAATCGATATTAAGAACTATTATGAAAGTTAATATTTTTAGGGGAATTTTGGGCGGCCGAAAAAAACTTCTTCAATGACTCAAGAAAAGGATTATTTATAGGGATCAACTAGGGTTTTTTCTGGGGGTTCAAAAAATGGGCGTGATTTCTAGGTCAACTTCCGTTCAAATACAACGTTAGAATGCTTTTCTTTCTGTCGTCGATTAGAAAACCCAGAAGAAGAAGAAGAAGACAAAATCCATTAAAAATTTATACTCGAAAATCAAAAGGAACGGATAAAGGAGATGGATATTGAATTCACAAATGGCCAAAACCCATTAAAACGGTTTCAGATCAAAAACAGACAACCAAGGAACTACGACTTACCATGGTTGAAACCTGACGGGTAAAGGACGAGCATTAATTGCCTTTCCCCAAAATGGCCATGCATGGCCTGTATGATCGAAAGGGCTCTATGTTTTTTCGATTGCGTCGAGGAGAGAGAAAGAGGAAGGGAAGAGAGAGGAGCGGGGAGGCGGATGAAAAGATGAGTGTTGCCCTAGTTCATTTCATTTAGACGCATGGGCCGGGTCGGGTAGGTTGAAAGGGTTAATGGACTGGGTTATTCAACGGGTAGTGAGTTGGGCTGACGAATTTTAAACGCGGGCTGGTCAGTTTAAAAATATGGGTTGATCATTAATGGACTGGTCCGAAAAAATGTTTATAAATTGATTGGGGCGGATGGGCTAAAATATATCTTCTTCTTGTGCTATTTTGGGCTTCTAAATTTGCATAAAAGGCCTCCTTCAACTAATTATATATTAACGTGTGCTAAAATACTACTTATTATAAAAGTATATATTTATTAGTGCTCGGATAAAAAATGAAATTCCATGACGTCGTAATAGTCGTGCGATAATATTAGTAAATAAACGCTATTATTTAACTGCGCAAAAATAAATGCGATGCATGTGCATAATGTGGTAAAAATGCTGAAATGATTATAATGCGAATTATAATAATACCGGTAATAATAATAATAACAAATAATAATAATAATAATAATAATGATAATAATAATAATAATAATAATAATAATAATAATAATGATAATGATAATAATAATAGCTAGTGACTACAATAGGATAATGAAACGCTGATATTAATAAAAGCTAATGATTGTAGTAAAGCATAAATAATTATTTCTTAAGTTGCAAAAAATATTAGGAGCGTAAATAAATATTTTGGAGGAAAGCGGGACAAAATTGGGTGTCAACAACTTGTCCCTCTTTGACCAGTAATGATGAAAGAATTTTCGGGCAAAGACGTTGACTCAGTAGCCTATTTTGTCTCGACTAAAGGATTTTGGAGGACCGAGGGTAAAGAAAATTTGAGAAGATTATGGCCAAACTACAGTCTCCGAGTTGCCTACATATCTCGGGTTGCACGAGAATCAAGCCGTGTGTAGTTCTGGGATAACTACGACTCCTATGAATATCAAATCCCGATTGGTGTGAATTTTTGCAAAATATTGTCTCAGTGTCGAGTTATGATGACACTGGGTATTATGATCGAACTCGAGAATTTTGAAATATGAAGGTGTTGGTATGCAAGCGGAGTATTTGGGGTTGGAGATGAGTGTTCGAGGTAGATCCTTGACCCTTGTCGGAAAGTCTGATTATCCTTCCCAACAAATTGCCCCAGTTCGCTACCGAAAAAATAGTTCCATGTTGCGCTAAAGCTCTTGCGAAACTTAAACTAGATAAAATAATCAGTAAAAATAAATATCGGAAGTAAAGCGATGTAAAATAAGCCCATAAAAAGCTGCAATGATTTAAATAAATGATAGCCTTAGCTGAGGCTAATGCAAATGAGGTTCTAGGCCGATGATTCATGAGAATGATGCCTTTTGGCAATGATTAATGAAAATGAGGCCTCAAACCGGATATGAATATGGGCTATTTAAGCCGAATGATTTATGAGAAATGAGGCTTTCTAAGCCGACATAATGAGGTTCTCTTTGAAACCTAATGGTTGATGAAAATGAGGTTTTAAACCAACATGATTCATGGTGCAAAGCATTGTGAAGTTAATTTAAAGCAGTTATGCGGTGCATGTGCGTTTGCAAGCATTTATGCGAAGCGGATGAAAGCATTTGCGCAATGCGTGTGCGGTGCGAAGCCTTTTGAAGGCAGCCATGCAATGTATGTGCGGTGCATTTTAAAGTTGTATTGCAATAAGCGTGCGATGTACTTGAAAGCATTTATGCAGAGCATTTGAAGGCAGTGGTGCAATGCATTTGCGGTGCATTTGAAAGCATTCATGCAGAACATTTTAAAGCGGCAGTGCTATGCGTGTGCAGTGCATTCATGTGCGGTGCGTTCGAAAGTATTTATGCGATGCGTTTGCGGGGCATTTGAAAGTAATAATGCAATGCATGTGCAGTGCGTTTGAGAGAATTGATGCAGTGCGTTTGCAGGGCATTCGAAAGTAATAGTGCAATACATGTGCGGTGCGTTTGAGAGTATTGATGCAGTGCGTTTGCAGGGCATTTGAAAGTAATAGTGCAATGCATGTGCGGTGCGTTTGAGAGCATTGATGCAGTGCGTTTGCAGGGCATTTGAAAGTAATAGTGCAATACATGTGCAGTGCGTTTGCAGGGCATTTGAAAGTAATAATGCAATACATGTGCAGTGCGTTTGACAGCATTTATGCAGTGCGTTTGCAGGGCATTTGGAAGTAATAGTGCAATACATGTGCAGGGCATTTGCAGGGCATTTGAAAGTAATAATGCAATATATGTGCAGTGCGTTTGACAGCATTTATGCAGTGCGCTTGCAGGGCATTTGAAAGTAATAATGCAATACATGTGCAGTGCGTTTGAAAACATTTGTGTAGGGCATTTGAAAGCAATAGAAAATATTTGTGCGTCGATACATTTGAAAAATCATTTGCAAGACTCAAGCATTAATTTATTGCAAATTTCGAGAATTATTGACACTTGAGAGGCATAATTGTTATAAGAAAGCTCAAACTGCTCGACGCGCAATCCTTGCAAGGCTGTAAACATTACATATTTCAGCTTCCGCAATTTGTAAATCTGCATCCAAAGAAAATTTGTAAGTTTTTTTTTTTTTGGGGGGGGGGGGGGGGTTGATTCGCGTTGACTTTGAAGATCTGGCTCTTGACACTTCATGCTTCCAACTTTGTCTGGACTTGTAATCTCCGCCTATTTCTAAGCCTTGGCTATTTAGCAAAACTATTTGATTAAAAATCATATTATTTTAAAAAATATATATATGCATAAAAGTATGTATATAGTGATAAATAATTTCTGCTGAAACTTGGAACTGTGACACATTGTGAAACCAAGCGAGCGTCCTTTCTCCAAAGTCTTTCCTTTGTCTGATGACTCTGTTGACCACAACTTTCCATGTCTCTTGATGTCGTCTTGAAATGATGCCCTTAAAAATTGTCCCAGTTTCTGGCATGGGAGGATGTTGAACTTTTAACATGATGAGACCGAGCCTTATATAGGCTGCCTACGTATCCCAATAAGGGAATCAGGTCAAGCATAGTTCAAATTACAAGCAAAATAAAATTGAGATTTTCTAATAATGTGACCGAGGCCCCTGTAGGCCGCCTACGTATCCCACTGCGGGGATCAAGTCAGGCGTAGTTCAGGTTACAAACAAATGAAATTTTTGGAAATTTCTATCTTAAAAGACCAAACCTGATATAGGTTTCTTACGTATCCCGCCGAGGGAACGTAGCTTCATTACATAGAAAGGCATTACAAGATATTACATACGAAATAAATGAAAAGCTCCTAGACGTAGTATCTCTTGACGGCATCTGCATTGATAGCTTTCGGCCAAACTTCACCATCCATTTCTGCTAAAATTAATACTCCTCCAGTCAGCACTCGATGAACCATGTAATGCCCTTGCCGGTTAGGTGCAAATTTTCCCTTAGCTTCATCTTGGCATGGGAATATGCGCTTCAATACCAATTGCCCCGGTTTGAATTGTCTTGGTCTCACCTTTTTGTTGAAAGCTTTGGCTATTCGGTTTTGATAAAGTTGTCCATGACAAACTGCATTCATCCTCTTTTCATCAATGAGCATCAATTGTTCATATCGATTTTGTATCCACTTGGCATTACTCAACTCAGCTTCTTGGATAATTCTCAAAGATGGTATCTCTACCTCTGCAGGTAACACCACCTCTATCTCATAGACCAAAAGATAAGGCGTTTCCCCAGTCGAAGTTCTCACAGTGGTGCGGTAACCGAGAAGGGCTGTAACTATCAATCATCTTCCGCAATATTCTCTTGATGTTTTTGTTGGCTGCTTCAACTGCTCCATTCATCTGGGGTCTGTATGGAGTGGAATTGCGGTGAGTAATCTTGAATGTTCCGCAAATCTCACGCATCAGATCACTATTAAGATTAGCTCCATTATCTGTTATAATCGACTCCGGGATTCCGAATCGACAAACGATGTTGTTGCGAACAAAATCTGCCACCACCTTCTTCGTCACTGACTTGTGCGAAAATGCTTCTACCCATTTTGTGAAGTAGTCGATGGCTACCAAAATGAACCTATGTCCATTTGATGCGGCTGGCTCGATAGGGCCAATGACATCCATGCCTCAAGCTGCGAATGGCCACGGAGAACTTGTCACATTTAATTCATTTGGCGGGACTCGAATCAAATCGCCATGAATCTGACATCAATGACATTTTTGCACAAAAAGAATGCAGTATGATTCCATAGTCATCCAGAAATAACTTGCTCGAAGAATTTTCTTAGCTAAAGTAAAACCATTCATGTGAGGCCCACATGTACCGCCCTGCACTTCTTCAATCAACTTGACCGCTTCTTTAGCATCAACACACCTTAGCAGCCCCAAATCTAGAGTCCTCCTATAAAGGATTTCTCCATTTAGGAAAAAATGGTTTGCTAACCTTCGAAGTGTTTTCTTCTGAACATTGGTTATGCCTTCTGGATAGTCTCTTGCCTTGAGATACTTCTTAATATCATAATACCAAGGTTCTCCATCAGGCTCTTCATCTACATAAAAACAATAGGCTTGCTGATCGTGCACATTCACCTTGATAAGATCAATGTAATTCTTGTCCGGGTGCTGAATCATAGAGGACAAGGTTGCTAAAGCATCAACGAACTCATTTTGGGCCCTTGGAACATGTTTGAATTCCACATTGATAAATCTTTTACACAAATCTTGCACGCAATGCTGATACGGAAGTATCTTCACGTTCTTAGTGGTCCATTCGCCTTATACTTGATGAACCAACAAGTCAGAATCGCCTATAACCAATAATTGTTGTATGTTCATATCAACGGCCATTCTGAGTCCGAGAATACAAGCTTCATATTCTGCCATATTGTTGGTGCACGGAAACCTGAGCTTTGCTGAAATTGGATAATGCTGGCCCGACTCTGAAATTAAAACTGCTCCAACGCCGACTCCTTTGGAGTTTGCAGCCCCATCAAAGAACATTCTCCACCCTGGATATTCTTCTGCGATATCTTCTCCGACAAACAATACCTCTTCATCCGGGAAATAAGTCCTAAGAGGTACGCACTCTTCATCTACGGGATTTTCAGCAAGATGATCGGCTATTGCCTGCCCTTTGACAGCCTTTTGGGTAACATATACAATATCAAACTCACTTAGCAAAATTTGCCATTTGGCTAACATCCCAGTAGGCATAGGATTCTGAAAGATGTACTTGAGTGGATCCATCCTTGAAATGAGATAAGTAGTATATGCGGACAGGTAATGTCTCAACTTTTGGGCAACCCAAGTCAAGGCACAACAGGTGCGTTCCAACAAAGTATATCGGGCCTCGTAAGGCATGAACTTCTTGCTCAAGTAGTATATTGCTTGCTCCTTCTTTCCCGTTTCATCGTGTTGCCCCAACACACATACAAATGCATTCGCTGACACGGACAAATACAATAACAAAGGTCTTCCTGCTTCTGGAGGCACTAAAACAGGCGGATTAGACAAATATTCTTTGATTCTATCGAAAGATTTTTGGTAATCTTCTGTCCATTTGGTAGCAACATCTTTCCTCAACAGCTTGATTATTGGCTCACATATTACTGCCGATTGTGCTATGAACTGACTAATGTAGTTGAGGCGGCCGAGGAAACTCATCACGTCCTTTCGACTCTTTAGGGCAGGCAAGTCTTGAATAGCCTTTATCTTCGAAGGATCCAATTCTATACCTCTCCTGCTCACAATAAAACCCAACAGCTTCCCAGCAGGAATGCCAAATGCACACTTTGCGGGATTTAACTTCAAATTGTGTCGCCTCAACCTGTCAAAGAACTTCTTCAAATCTGTCAGGTGATCTGAACTCTTCCGTGAATTGATGATGATATCATCCACATAGACTTCAATCTCCTTATGGATCATGTCATGAAAAATGGTAGTCATGGCTCTCATATAGGTGGCGCCTACGTTCTTGAGTCCAAAAGGCATCACTCGATAGTAGTATACTCCCCAAGGCGTGATGAATGTCGTTTTCTCGGCATCTTCTTCATCCATCAGAATCTGGTGATATCCTGCGTAGCAATCGACGAATGACTGCAACTCATGCTTCGCACAGTTATCAATAAGTATGTGAATATTCGGGAGGGGAAAGTCATCTTTCTGACTAGCCCTGTTGAGGTCCCGATAATCCACGCACACCCTGACTTTGCCATCCTTCTTTGGTACAGGCACGATATTGGCTAACCAAGTGGGATACCTTGCAGCTCGAATGACCTTTGCATCAAATTGCTTGGAAACTTCTTCCTTGATTTTTAAACTCAAATCCGGTTTAATGTTTCTCTTCTTTTGTTTTACTGGAGGACAAGAGGGATCAATAGGAAACTTATGCGAAACAATGTATGTGCTCAGACCCGGCATATCATCATAAGGCCATGCGAACACGTCTATATATCATCTCAAATGGTTGATCAATTCTTCCCTTTGTGACGGAGTTAAATGGACGCTGATTCTTGTTTCCCTCACTGTTTCTGAATCTCCCAAGTTTATGGTTTCTGTTTCATCCAAATTTGGTTTTGGCTTATTCTCAAAATGTTCAAAATCCTTAGTTAACTCTTCAGGTTGCTTGTCCTCTTCATATTCTTCAGAGTCTTGTTTTGCATTTACTATGGGCTCGCTTGTTTCATTATGTGTCACATTCACAGTATCAACAGACTTACTAGTTTGATTGCTGAAAAATAAAATAAAAATTAATTAAATAAAGACGGAATAATAAATAAAAAGCATAGCTTGAATTTGGCATTTGAGCTTTTAAAAGTTTGGAGGCAAAACACAACAAAAGCATAAACACGATTCAGGCCTCAATTTTGAATCGTGTTGTTTCATCAAATACTTAATACAAATTGTCTACCAAGACTCCCAGAGAACCGGGGGCGGGGTACAAGTCCAATTGTTCAAAATATCTCCAGGCTTAGCATCCCAGATAGTTGGGTTTTAGAGCATTCATCTAGAACCATGTTGCATTCCGCTTCCTCCTCGGCAATGAATAAATTCTTGAGTCCTTCCACGAGGTTTTCTTCAGTAGCTTCGTCTGATGCTTGGGTGGCGGATGCTTTGAAAAATGACTGATTCAGGAGAGCAACAGGCTTCGGCAAGGGAATATCACTTTTCCTTTTGAGACTAGCCAGTGAGATTTCCTCAAGAGTGGGCTCGTATCCAAGACCAAAAGTATCCTTCTGACCGGGTAACTGAATTGGTTCCACTATTCCATCCAGGTTCATCCCAAGACCTCGACCAGGCTTGAAACCATTCTTCAACATTTCCCATGCCACCATCATAAGCACACGTGACAATTTTATCCTTTCAGCTTGGGTAGTGCACATGGTTTCCTTGATATGGAAGACAGATCCATCCAGCCTTTCTACACTTTCAATAGCAAGAATTGAGCTTTAGGGATAGATCGAATTGCTGCCTTCTCCATGGATCACAATTTCTTGATGATTCCAAACAAATTTCAAACTTTGATGCAGGGTAGAGGGGACTGCACCAGCCATATGGATCCATGGCCTTCCTATCAGCAGATTGTAGCTAGCGGATATATCCATTACTTGGAATTCCACCGTAAACTCCACAGGTCCGATTTCCAAGGCTAAGTCAATCTCTCCCACGACACCTCTTTGAGCTCCATCAAAACCTTTGAGTCTCACCTGACTGTCGCGAAGTTTCCCGATATCAATGCCTAAAGCACACAGAGTAATGACAGGACATATGTTCACAGCTGAACCCCCATCAATCAATACCTTAGAAATAAACTTGTCCCTGCATTTGACCGTAATGATCAATGCCTTGTTGTGCCCCAAACCTTCAGGTGGCAATTCATCATTATGAAAAGAAACTTTGTGGGCTTCAAGGACTTCTCCAACCATGGCTAAAAATTTCTCGTTGGAAGTCTCAGCCGGAACGTAAGCTTCATTCAGTACCTTTGCTAAAGCGTTCCTATGAGCTTCAGAACTCATCAACAATGCCAATAAAGAAATTTGGGCTGGTGTTTTCTTTAGTTGTTCTATGACAGAATATTCTTCAGTTGGCATTTTGCTCCAGAATTCTTCAACTTCCGCCTCAGTCACAACCTTCTTTTGGCCATTTTCTTTGCTTGATGCTCCTCGTGCTACCTCCTCGGGGGCATAACACCGCCTAGATCTAGTCAACCCAGCAGCAACAGTTTCTACAACCAATTTTCCTTTTTCTTTGTTCCTTTCCTCAGACTGATAATTCCAAAGAACTGCTTTGGTGCTGAAAGAGGGTGCTTGAGCAACTAAGGCTGTGATTCTAGGCCTTGGAGTGAGCACCTCTACTTCAATTGGGGTTCTCATTTGGATCGTGATTACTGGAGCAACAAAGGCTGCTGATTCAACCTTTTCCTCTTGTTTGACCGGCACAATAGTCCCTTCCAAATCACAATCTTCATCAATTGTAATCATGTTCACATTTGCATCACCATGATTGGGCAGCGGATTGTTGTTTATATTTTGGGGAGCTCCTTTGAGCTGGATGACCCCTTCTTTGATTAATGCCTCGATTTTGTCTTTGAAAGTAAGACAATTTTCAGTATCGTGTCCGGTGACTCCTGAGTGATACGCACAATGTTTAGTCCTGTCATACCATCCAGGAAGGGGATGAGGAACTCTTCCCTGAATTGGTTGAAGTATCCCTGCGGTTCTCAACCTTTCATATAGTTGGGCTAAGGGTTCGACTAACGGTGTGTAGGTTTTGGTTGGCTTTCTTTCAAAGTTTGGGAGAGGTCTGGGTGTATTTTGTGGATGGTTTGGTGATTGGTATTGGGATTGAGGCGAGTAAGTTGGCTGGTATTGTGATGGGCTTTAGTGGGCAGGTGCTCAATGTGGGTAATATGCTAGCTGGGTATGGTAAACAGGATGGGGAGTGGGTGGAGTTTGGTAATAAGGATGAGGGGCTTGGGCGTATTGGCTATAATATGAATGCTGGGATTAAGGGTATTGGTAGGTTAACATCTGGTTTGGTCTTCGTTCCTGGATGGTCATGACCGCGGACACTTCGTCCCTCTTCTTCTTAGCTAAATCTGATTGAATTGCCTTACTTGTTGCTTGCAAGGCTGCAAGATTTGTGACTCTTCCTGTCTTGATTCCTTCTTCTATGAAATCTCCCATTCTAATGACTTCAGAAAACTTTTGTCCGATGACACTTATCAGTCTTTCATAGTATGTGGCATCTTTTAAAGACTGTACAAAAAGCGTCGTCATCTCACTCTCCGCCATCGGGGGCTGGACTTTTGCGGCTTCCGCTCTCCAGTGCATAGCATACTCTTTGAAAGTTTCTATCGACTTCCCTTCTAACTTCATCAAATAGAATCGGTCTGGGACAGTCTCAGTGTTGAACCTGAACCTATCCATGAACTCTTGGGCCATTTCTCCCCAACTATGCCATTTCTGCGGATCTTGGCATGTGTACCAATCGAGCGTTTCTCCCGTCAAACTCCTTATAAACAGCTTCATCTTGATGGCTTGATCTTTTCCCACTCTAACGAGCTTATCACAGTACGACCTCAGGTGAGCCCGAGGATTTCCTTTTCCATCAAACATATCAAACTTCGGCACCTTATATCCAGCAGGCAACTTAATGTCGGGATGAATACATAAATCCTCGTATTCTAGTCCTTCGTATCCCTTGTGGGTTTGTATGCTTCTAACTGCTTCCTTCAGACTGCGAATCTCCTTTGCTACATTCTCGTCTATTTTTGCCCTGGCTTCCCTTCCCATCTCCTCATAAGGGTCAACCTCTGGATGCTGCACGACCTGCAATTGGGTAGTGAAAGGTTGAGCTTCTGCTACATATACCGGTGGCACATACTGCGTGTTATGGTTAGCGGTGTGTGCCAATGGTATGTGTTGAGTTGCTTAGTAGTTTTGGGTAAGTGGGGGTGGTTTGGATAACTGGAGGCTGAGGAATATAGGGAGTGGTGAAAGGTGGCCGATTGGTTGGTTGGAAGTTAATTTGTTGGGGGTTGGATTGTTGCGGGTCATTTTGTTGTGGGATGCTTTGCTGTGGGTTAGTTTGTTGCGGGATGGTTTGTTGTGAGTTGATGGGCGGTGGGATGGCTTGTTGTGGATTCGATTGTTGTGAGATGGTTTGTTGCAGGCTAGTCTACTGCGGGATGGGGGGTGAATTGATAATGTTTGGATTGACTGTGTGAAGTGGAGGGTTTGAGGGAAAGGGCTGAGGGGCGGGCGAGTCAACAGGCGAAAAGGATGGTGGGATCGTTGCGCTTGTTCTTTGTTCATGGTGAGGAGTGTTGAGGGTAATGGATAGGTTGGTAAGATTTCGCAGTTGCTCAATTTCATTTTGCATGTTGGCTATTTGCTGCATCAATTGGGTGATAAGTTTATCATTTCCTCCTCCCGAAGCCTCAGGTTTGTCTCTTAGAACGGTGACAAGTCCCAAGCCAGTCTGTTCGGATGCCCCTGAATCATTCATATTGTTGGATGCTCGTGCTTTTGATCTTTTGAAGTACGGGTGGTCTGCCAGTTCGCGGTCAACACGAATCAACCTTTGGGGGGAATAATCAAAATAAAAGAAAACCTTCAAAAATGAAGAAAACTGCGTTAGTATAGAGCGAATGATTGCTGCTTAAAATAATGCGAACATTGGGCAAACAACATTGAAAGAAACACATATTGCATGGCAAACAAATCACATAGTAAAAGGGAAATATAGCAAACACAGCGCGACTTATTATGCAAGAGACATCTTTTGTGCCAGAGGTAGGCCTAACGCGAATTTGAAGGATAAAATATGCAATCATATGTCATCCCAATGTGTTATTAATTGAAGACCCCCCAAAACATACAATGTTTGAAAATTTGAATCCTGATGCAAAAGAAATTATTACAATTACTACTTGACTTTCGTAAGCTAATTAACATGGGGAAGGCCCTTCGTCACTCTTGAGCCTCTTGGTTGCTTGGATTGATTGATCGATCTTCCGGCGATTTTGGATAATGTACGACATATCCAGAACCCCTCCCGTTTTGATGCCTTCTTTGATGCAAGTGTCTCCTTGCTCAGCTAGGAGTGTATCCAATTCTTGCATGCTTTGCTCGTAACTAAGTGCCTGCTGCTTCCATTTCTCTGCCTCCGTTTCCTTTTCCTCAAGTTGTGCATGGTTCTCGGCTTCAGAGACAAGGTATTTCTTTCGCAGTTGCCGGAGTAAGATGTGTGCTTCTGCTTCTCCATCCTTAATTCGTCCCCTCAGGGTAACGCCAGGTTTGATTGATCTTTCCAAGTTAGCGGTCAGCCATTCCAAATAGTTATCCTCACATCCAGCTTGGTATCTGTTTGGCTCAATTGAATCTGCTTTCATGGTTTCCCTCGATTTCCACATGCTTATAACTTCTTTTGCAAAAGGAATTTTTCCCTCTTTGTAGTCGGATCGATAATGATCTATGTCTGCCACTAAAGGTATGTTTTGCTTTCTTCCAGATTGCCTTAAAACTCTCAGTGGGGCATAAGGTTGTAAGCCCCGAAGTCCCATCAAAGCTAAAAATGGCACGATCTTCGTCCGAAACACCAAACCCTCGGATGGAAACCAACTGAACATCCACTGAATTGAATCATCGTTCAAACGGCTAAAAAGTCTTACCCACCCTTCTACACAATTTGGCTTTTCAAATGATCTATTAGTCAAAATAGCGCCCGGAACGTGTCCAAGAATTTGATTTTCATCCGTCGGCTTTCGAAATGCTAGACCTCTGTCAACCTTTTGAAGGTGTTCCATCAGCCAAAGTTGTAAAAGAAAGTTGCCTCCCTCAAAATGCTTGTACCCGTGCTTGCAACGTCCTAACGCTCGGTAGATATCTGCCACGACCATAGGGACCACAATGTAGTATTTCCCGTCAATGCCACCAAATAGAGATTCCGTTATAGTAATGAGTCGAGTGTGAATATCTCTCGTCGTCCCTTTAGGGAATACCATAGTTCCCAAAAAACACACTGCGAAAGCGAAGCACCGTTTTTGCTTCCAAGAGTCATTCGAGAAAAATTCATCTTGATGATTGGTGAAACTTTGTTGATAGCCAAATCTATGATACAAGTAATCCAACGGTATCGTAGACCCTTGTAAGCATTCTACGCCTTTACCCTTCCTGAATCCGAAACTGTCAACAAATTCCTTTGGTAAAGGTTCCTTTGGAATAATCATGCCACAATTTTGCCATTTTTTCTTCTTATGTAACAAAGCATCATTTTCTACATAGCCACCTATTTCCTCTAACAATGGGGTCATTTCATTGTTGCCGAATCTAAACACAACCCTCTTCTCATCCCAAAACACAGTTGCTGCCTCGATGACGTCTCTACACGGTTGGATATCCATTAAAGACGGTAATTGACCTAGCGCTCCACGTACCACCCGATGTCCGTAATTCCCCAAATCAATCCACCATACTTTTAGTTGAGGAGGAACGCTCAAAACCATGTTAAACCTCGGGTAAGCATTGTACTGACTCATGGCTACCTGCGTTCACAAATGGTTAGTTCTACCTAAATAGCACATGATCCACATAACGTGATAACCGTTGCTTGGGGTCATAGACCTACTCGGACATTTGGACGAGGTTGACTAATGGACCTAATACACCTTGGGTATTAAGCCTTATAGGTTTGCCTGATGCATGTCCTTAAAGAGGGTTTTGGTTTAGCTCTATCTTAGGCTGATTAGGAGTTGGTTTCCTATGATACAAGGATCCCCCAAGTGGACAACTTGGGAGTGGAAAGTCCGTGGCTATCGACTGCACCGCCGATCGACAAAATCCACAAGATCGATCCAACTAAAGGGTAATTTAGTAGTGCACGGCCGCGAACCGCGAAACCGCTTTAAGTGTGTGAATTTGTGTGAATTTTCCAGGAGTGGAGGAAGTATGAGCGGAATGTCAATTTAAGGAAAGCAAAAACATTACATAGAACAAATTTCACATAAGGAAATAAACAACAATTAAAAGCACTTAAAAGCACATAAGGAAAAGGCAACAATAAAGGCAAAATAAAGAAACAAAACCAAAACATCCAATCAATTTAATTATTAACCTAAGTTGTTGTGGTTAAGAACCTAAATTCCCCAGCGGAGTCGCCAAGCTGTTATACCCCATTTGAACTGGTCAAACCGGAGTATAAGATATTGGTGATTCCTATTCTGTTTTATTTTAAGGAGTCGCCACCTAATTAATTTAACGGTGAATTAGGACACCTAAATTTTTTAACTAAGGTAAAGCCTAACTAAACCTCCGTTAATGGTCTACTTAATTAGTGTGATTCTAGGTAAGGGTTCTTGATTATCCTAAAGGGAAGGGGTTAGGCATCCTTTAGAATCCGTTAACTACAGTTAACCGGTCAAACTTAGGTTAATTAATTAAGGCCAAAGATGCAAATATAACATTTAAATTTTAAGAAAATGACTTGTAAATGTTGCTAAGGTTTTAAAGGAAAATATAATAATGCTATTTAAAATAAGACTTGTAGAAAATATAATAATTTGCATAAAAGAAGACTTTAAATGCTATTTAAATAAGACTTATAAATGTTGTTAAGACATTAAATGAAAATATAATAATGCTATTTAAAATAAGACTTGCAGAAAATATAATAATTTGCATAAAAGAAGATTTTAAATGCTATTTAAAATAAGACTTATAAATGTTGCTAAGGCTTTAAATGAAAATATAATAATGCTATTTAAAATAAGACTTGCAGAAAATATAATAATTTGCATATAAGTAAAAGAAAATGCGGGTTTGTGCAACGTTTTATAAATATTTGAAATAACTCAAATGGCGAGATATTAATTGATTTTTTGCGGTTTAGGAGTATAGACAAGATACAAAAATAGCTAATGTGAGTTTAAAAGAAAATAATTCTATAATCAGATTCTTTTCTATGGTCAAATTAGGGACTTGGCGAAAATAAAGATTTCGAAACATTGAAAACTTATTTTCCTTTTCAAAGAAATGAAAAAAAAACTTTTATTATCATATAGAAATAATGCCCGTTTCTTTCAAAGATATGCATAAATACTTCGTAAAAAATGAATTAAGACATTTCCGCTACTAAGTCGGAATAACGTCCATTTCTTAAGCGAGAAACAATTGAATCCGTTATTGGGCTAAATTATTAAATCTTTAAGTAAGTTATTTAGAAAAACAAACTCAAACGCTACTACCCATTATCACTAAAATTATCCCCACTAATTCTACTAGTCCATCTAAACTAAAAAAATAAAGAGAAGGTAAATGTTAGTCAAGCAATCAAATATACAAAAAAAAAAAAAAGAACAAAGCAACGAAAATAAAATGCTTAAATGGGCTCGGCCCATTTTAATGCTTTAGCGATCTGCTCTGGCTATTGGGCTTCGGCCCAGATTTTTTTTTTGTTGCTTCGGACAGGGCTGACACGGGAGAGAAAATCACATTGGGCTTTAGCCCAACACCGAATGCGGAGGCGGAGGGGTCCCTTGGACTCGTATGCGATGATCATGCATAAAAACGAAAGAAAAGGATTAGTATGTAATCAATAAATAAGGCTAAACATATATAATGTAAATTCAAAACAGACCAGTGGATTATGTATATACTATGTATATTTGAGTATATTTCGTGTATACACATTCATTAGGATACTTAGAAGGTTAAAATTAAAAAGATTTTGCCCCCATCTTCCCGATGTTGCACAAGTTCCAAGGGATTTCATGAATCCCAGGCATGGCTAACACCGGGGAGGGTTCAAGCTTAATCCATAATGACCCACTAATCTCCCCATAAATGTATTTTCATGAATATACCTCAAGAATACATAGGTATACAACCTCACTGCCTTAACATCATTTATAAGTATATGGAAAATATTTCAACCAATCAACCATACAACAGTCACTGAATATCGCAAAAACCAATTACAAAATGTGCTGAGGCAAAGATTTTGCGTAATAGCAGCAGCAAACAAAGGTTTACAGATTGTGAACAAACTCATAAATCATATAATCTCACATAGGAGCATACTGGACAGAGCATAGCTACGGGTTTGAGGTCTAACATAAAGCATTTTGATCCTATTTAACTGAAGCTAGTCGAAGCAGGGCAGAAGATTATCATAGACACAACACAATTAGATGCAGGCTGTCTTAAGATATTGATGAAATAGCTTTAGTATGACACAAGGGTGACCATGATACAATCAAATACCAGGGAGAAGCCAAGCATAGCTAAGAAAAGAAAAGAAAAAAAAACAAAGGAAAAAACTCTAAAAAAAAAAACAGGCATGGAGTATGCACAACTGTTCTAGGATTTGCCATTTAAACAGTGGTATTCAAACTCAGGAAATTTCTAATTTAAGAGAGGGAAGGATTAGAAATCATATAGGGCAGGTAGCAGTAGTGGTACAACCAAGGAAATGAGCAGGGGAGTAGAAACAAGTCAAGAGACATGTCAAAAGAGGAGGGGATGTCATGTAGGAGCCAAAGGAGAATCAGTAAGCATAGATTGGCATAATCAAGCAACAATCAGAGTGAGAAGGCAAAAGTGAATGAGGTAAAAGTAAAACATGGTAAAGTGAATGCTCACAATCAATAAGTATGTCTAAGCTAAAATACAACACCATAGAATTCCATAGAGGAAAACCAACTGTGCAAAAACTAACATGGATGGACCTTAAATACAGAACCTAGACAGTTAAACATTCCTCAAGGCACTAGTTAACACATAAGCCTAAGTCTAGTGCTATGGCATACATGTATGGTCACAACACATATTTAACATAAATTTAAATGACACAAGCTTGAAGGAAACATGCTTAATCACACAAGTTGAGTCAACAACAAAATCATGCTTATCTAAGACTATTTAGGCTACAAATAGCACATAAGACATGATCATTCAAATGTATTAGCACACTTAACTTATTTGATCCAAATCACAATATTACACCTACCAAACAATAGACTACTAGACTAATATATGTTCTGCCTACATTGTTTGAAACCAATAAACATCTAATCTATATTATAGAATGGCCAACCTTGTCATGACAGCCAGATTAATCAACATAGAATGCTTACTCATCATAGATACTGACCTAAATGACACTTGAAGGCAGTTGATCTAACATGCTGAACTAAAAACCAATTCAATTTTAGTATAACTAACTGCAACATGTAGGTAGAGCATGGAGAATCAGGTTAAGGTAGTCTATAGGGCTATTAAAACTAGGCCAAACCAATGTGTATAGACAAATTTCTTTACCAAACTAAAACCAAGGTAGAGAAGAAGAGAAATTATTTATCCAATCTACAGCTGAACATGAACAGGCTCACACACATTAGGCCATCATATGCAAGATCATTTGATTAAAACAGCTTAAACTAAGTACGAAAAAAAAAACACAACTCACACATTGGAACCAACTAATGCCAAACTACCATACCTAACATATGTAATTACATAAACAGAACTAACTAAACAACTAAACCATCATACAAGACTGATTAAGTCCGGATTAATATCAACATACAAACAGACTTATCCATTAAACTAAACTAATCTAACTAATCAGCATGTTTTAAAACCTACGCATCGATTACGAAAACATAGATAAAGTAGAAATAAAAAGGGGAAGGGAGAATTACCTTCTTCGGGTGCAGCGAAGTTGGTGCGGGGGTTTCGATATCCACTCGAACACTACAAAGTCCGATGTTTATATACACTCGGATTCGAACCAATACACAGGGGCAAAAACAAACAGAAAATGATTTCGTATTTTTTAATCGATATGAAGAACTATTATGAAAGTTAATATTTTTAGGGGAATTTTGGGCGGCCAAAAAAAACTTCTTCAATGACTCAAGAAAAGGATTATTTATAGGGATCAACTAGGGTTTTTTCTGGGGGTTCAAAAATGGGCGGGATTTCTAGGTCAACTTCCATTCAAATACAACGTTAGAATGCTTTTCTTTCTGTCATCGATCAGAAAACCTAGAAGAAGAAGACAAAATCCATTAAAAAATTGTACTCGAAAATCAAAAGGAACGGATAAAGGAGATGGATTTTGAATTCACAAATGGCCAAAACCCATTAAAACGGTTTCAAATAAAAAACAGACAACCAAGGAAGACGACGACTTACCATGGTTGAAACCTGACGGGGAAAGGACGAGCATTAATTGCCTTTCCCCGAAATGGCCGTGCATGGCCTGTATGATCGAAAGGGCTCTGTGATTTTTCTGATTGCGTCGAGGAGAGAAAGAGGAAGGGAAGAAAGAGGAGCGGGGAGGGGAATGAAAAGATGAGTATTGCCCTAGTTCATTTCACTTAGACGCATGGGCCGGGTCGGGTAGGTTGAAAGGGTTAATGGACTGGGTTATTCAACGGGTTGTGAGTTGGGCTGACGAATTTTAAACGTGGGCCGATCAGTTTAAAAATATGGGCTGATCATTAATGGACTGGTCCAAAAAAATGTTTATAAATTGATTAGGGCGGATGGGCTAAAATATATCTTCTTCTTGTGCTATTTTGGGCTTCTAAATTTGCATAAAAGGCCTCCTTCAACTAATTATATATTAACGTGTGCTAAAATACTACTTATTATAAAAGTATGTATTTATTAGTGCTCGGATAAAAAATGAAATTACATGACGTCGTAATAGTCGTGCGATAATATCAGTAAATAAACGCTATTATTTAACTGCGCAAAAATAAATGCGATGCATGTGCATAATGTGGTAAAAATGCTGAAATGATTATAATGCGAATTATAATAATACCGGTAATAATAATAATAACAAAAATGATAATAATAATAATAATAATAATAATAATGATAATGGTAATAATAATAGCTAGTGACTACAATAGGATAATAAAACGCTGATATTAATAAAAGCTAATGATTGTAGTAAACCATAAATAATTATTTCTTAAGTTGCAAAAAATATTAGGAGCGTAAATAAATATTTTGGAGGAAAGCGGGACAAAATTGAATGTCAACATCTCTCTCTCTCTCTCTCTCCTTGCTCTCTCCCCCTCGATGAAAGCGGTAAATCCGCAGAACGCTTTCCACCCTCACAGGCCTTGCATGGTCAGTTCGGGAAAGATAGTTAATGCTCCGTCAGGGGTTCAACGTTTGAAGAGGCGTTTCATCCTCTTTCTCCTGTTTTGTTTCGATCTGAGCCTTAATGAGTTCTTGTCCGTTGTAAGTTCAAATCTCTCTTTTATCAGCCCCCTTTTCATTTTCGGGTACCAAATTTTAATGATTTTTGTCTCTTTGTCTCTTTTCTGATTGGGGTTGAAATATCCACTAAAATCCAAACATTTGGAGCGGGGGAGTGGAGTGTTCTTGACTAGAAATCCCGCCCATTTTTTGAACCCCCAGCAAAACCCTAGTTGATCCCTATAAATAATCCTTTGCTTGAGTCATTTAAAACAAGTTTTCAGCCGCCCAAAATTCCCTTAGAAAATATTAGTTCAGCAGTCACAATATTTCTTGATATCGATTCAAAAAATACTAAATTATCTTCTGTTTTCTTTCCCCCTGGTATTGCTTTGAATCCGAGTGCCTGCAAGCTCAAATTTGGTAGTGTTCGACTGTGTATCGAAACTCCCGCACCCTGTTCGCTGCACCCAAAGAAGGTCAGTAAACATCCCTTTTATTTATTTATCAGTGAATTAAGTATTTTCTGTTTGTGTTATGTGTTTTATGTGCTTTACATGTTTGTTAGTTAGGTAGTTTGATAATGTTAATAGATGTTATTCCAGTTCTGCTTAGATTAGGCCGGTGTAATTTCAGCATATAAATCAGTTAGTTAGTTTAGTCTTAATGTGTGTTAGCATTAGTTCTGTCTTAGTTTACGCATCTATGTTAGCATGTAGTAGTTGAGTTCAGTGGCCAATATGTGGATCCTCACATTAATTTGTAGGTTCATTTGGTTGTTTAATCAAACAGTTTAAACACTCTATGCCTAAAGTTATTGTTTACATTGCTAGTATAAAACTAGACATAATCTCTTGCCTTATGTTACAATTAACATGTAAAGAATGGATTAGAAAGACTCATCTTGGGTAGTGAGTTTGGTAAAGTTATGAGCAACTTAAAGTGGCATGCCATATGACTTGTTTGTGACCAGTAAAATAAATGGTATCTTTTGTGTCTTGTATGACTTCTTGGACTGTTTACATGATTGTGAAATTTAAACTCTGATTCCCAATGTGTTCTATAGCTTGTCTTTTGTGTTGTGATCTGTATGTAATCATCTGTGGAAGTATCTGTCTGCTCTTTCCCACGTAGTTGGTTAACTGAAATATAGAAATCTGAAGAGTATATTGTGAACCTCTATACATCCTCTCAGACTGTTTGTTGGTACTCAAGTGATTAGGTTCTATCCTAGGCTTTAACAATCTAAAATATCCTAGAAAATGTAACTGATGTCTTGCAGTCTTGGTATATGCATAGGTGATTTGAACTTGTGAAGCACAACTCTGTATTTAATTCTGGTTTCACTGTTAGAAGGGGCTGTTGTTACTGTGCACTGGATAAATAGGATGTATGTTAATGTATGATGGAATATAACTGTTTCAGCTTCTGACTGTGAAGAGAATTTGTTCTTTTGTGAAGAGTAAAGGAAATCAGTATGAGTTGAGGTCTATTTAAAAGAAACTGGAGTACGACCTTCTTCTGTTTAAGCATGATTAGTGTATTTGAAGAATGAATAGTTAGAGAGTTTTCCATGATAGTTTAACTCCAACCATGTAATGAAATGTATGAGTGTTTTTATAATATGATCTCTAGAATGTGCTATGTGTTCCAAGTGATATAATTCTGTCCAAATTGCCCAGGGAACTAGGGTAACTATTATGATATGGCTGATCTATCTTCATGCTCCCCGGCCCCATCCCCTTTCCTATTAAGTTTAACCTGCATAACTAAAAGTCTGGTTCGTTAAACTGAATTTTGACACATCCTGTCACAATTTCCAAATGCTCACATCTGTATCTAAGTGAATAACCAGTCAACTGTCTTTAATGGAACTCGTGTTGATGTGTGTTTCCTGTCCATGATGTATATACGTATGTCTCCTCCTGTAGTTTAAAAATTGAACTTAATGTTTGCTTTACTATTATGAATTGGGTTAAACCATGCTAAGGATAAAATTTGAGAAATGTAAGAGGATTGTCACTCTGTTTGTATTCTTTTTTTTTTGTGTTGTGTCAGTGTCTTTGGAACACAGGCAGTGTGATATTTGTTGTATGTTCGAAGTATCTTGAAGTCTTTTGAATGGATGAGTAAAGTATGTGTTAGTTAAGTCTTGTATATATTCTATAGTATCAGTGCATATCTTTGTTAGAATCCTGCATATGTTGCAAGCATATCTCGTTTGAAGTATGTATATAATATGTATTATGAGTATATTGTGGTTAGCACATTGATAGGGAGGTTAGTTGGTCATTATGGATCAAGCTTGAACCCTCCCCGGTGTTAGCCATGCCTGGGATTCATGAAATCCCTTGGAACTTGTGCAACATCGGGAAGACGGGGGTAAAAGCTTTCCAATATTAATCTTCTAAATATCCTTATGAATGTGTATACGCGAGATATACTTAAATATATGTAATGTATACATAAGTCATTTATTTTGAAAACTGAAACTGCCCTACTGTATTTTGGGCCTACTTCAGTTTTTCTTTGGTGTTTTGACACGTTTTTGGGCCTGCTTCCATCCTTGTGACTGTTATCATTTTAATTGGGCCTGCACTTATTCTTGTTTGACTGCTTTGTTTGGGACTTAGGCCTTACTGCCCATTTATCTGTTTTTCATAGGTCATTTAGTTTCGGCTGCAAGCTCTTGTATTTTGGGCTGCACATTTCTTTTGCATATGATAATTGCCTTTAAGTTTTCCATGTATGATGATCGTGTATGTTATGAAATTATGTCGTCACTCTAATTCTCTTTTTTTTTTCTTTGCATGACATCCGGGATTGCGAGGAGTCTCAAGTGAGACTCGACTTCGATACTTGATCCATACAATTCCACTGCTCCACCCGTGTTCCTTGTTCATTACACTCGGCCGAAGTTAATTCCATGTGACGATCGGGATTAACTTCTCTATTCGAATTTCTCTTTCTCCCCTCGGAAAATTTCCAGTCCGAAGCAATATAGCGAGGGGAGGAAAAATGAGGACTGCTGCGTTTTTTAGCATATCTTATATTTGTTTAATTGAACTATGTTTGTAGGTGATTATTTTAGCTACTTTAGAACAATTAATCTAGTGGGGTTAATTGGGACGTTAGCTTATACAATAATGGAAATCTTCTTTTTTTTAGTTCATCTCGCGGGATGTTTTAATATATCTACAAAAAAGAAAAATGTATGGTGGTTTGATATAATAACAGAAATGTTTTAATTCATTTTATGAAGTATTTTAGTATATTTTTAAGAAAAACGGGCATTATTTCTATATAATAATAGAAGTATTTTAATGCATCTTTTGAAAGAAAAAATAGGTTTTCAATGTTTTCGAAGCTTTCATTCTCGCTAAGTGCCTAAATTAACCAAGGAAGGTCTATTTGTAAAGTTATTTTTCATTTTCATTAGCCATTTATCTATTTTATTTGGTCATTCAACATATTTTAAAGCTGTTAAAGTCAATTAATACCTAGTCATTGAGTTATTTCAAATATTTATAAAAACGTTGCACAAACCCGCACTTTCTTACAACTAAAGTCTTCTTTTATGCAAATTATTATATTCTCTACAAGTCTTATTTTAAATAGCATTATTATATTTTCATTTAAAGCATTAGCAATATTTATAAGCAATTTTCTTAAAAATTTTAAAATGCTATAGTTGCATCAATAGCCTTAATTAATTAACCTAAGTTTAGTCGGTAACCGTAATTAACGGATTCTAAAGGATGCCTAACCCCTTCCCTTTAGGATAATCAAGAACCCTTACCTAGAATCATATTAGTTAAGCGGACCATTAACGGAGGTTTAGTTTAGTTTTGCCTTAGTTAATACCTAGGTGTCCTAATTCACCTTTAAAATTAATTAGGTGGCGACTCCTTAAAATAAACAATTTGGGAATCACCAATATGTTGTACTCTACTTTGACCCGTTTAAAATGGGGTATAACAAGCATTTACTATCTTTATCAGATGATCTTTTTTTTTCCTCACCCGGTATCCGATACCCGCATTAGGGCCCCGGCTAATCTGGATTCACGCCGCGTAAAACCCATTTAAGGGGTAAGCGCTCTCTAACAGGATTTTCCCATACTAGGAGTCGAAGCCGAGACCTCTGGTTAAGGGCGAAGGGATCTTATCCATCCCACCACAATCCTCGTTGGTTTATCAAATAATCTATTACATAGTTTTATCTATGTTTCTTGTTATCTATGGTGCTTGGCTTCATCATGTCATTGGAAACTTTTTTATTAGCTTTAGGTTTCAAATGAAACTTCAAGAGGGATTCTCTTTCTCCGGTTGTTTCTAATTGTCAGTTAGATTAATTGAAAAACTTCATTTAACGTCAATTATATTAATGAATAAAACCCCTTTTTCATCAGTTAGATTAATAAATAGGGCCAATTTTCATTCTTTTATCTCTAATTGTTGACCCCTCTATTTGATAATGCATATTATGCCCCTCTATTTGATAATGCATATTATGTCCAGCCTCTCTAGGTTTTGGCATTAGTAGCAACTGAAATAACATATAATTCATCATATATTATTAAAAGTGGGAAGCTCCTAAGCTTAAAGTTGGATTACAAAAACGCCATCAAAGGTTGAATTAATGACCACTTTTGCCCCTTACTTAAACATAATGATTTTAATATACCTGTAACTTTGTATGATAATAACGTACATTATAATTACCTGAAACATAAACTGTACATAACAATAAATAGGATAATTGAAAAGACAAAAGTTTGGAACTTACATTTCAATTTAATAGGATAAATGAAAAGACAATTGAAAGTAATAAATCATGTGTAGGGGCACCAAAAGACGTGGGAAACCAAAAAATAGTCTTTATTTTCTTATCATTTATATATAAGGCATACTTATTATAGGTACAGTAATGACTCTTCTATTAGTTTCAGTAAGTAAATAAAAAATCAATTCATCTTCTTCTTAGAAAGTGCCAAGGCATGAAAGATAGTAGTTGCCATTTTTGTTAATCCCAGCTATTAAGAAGACTCCAAGACAATCCGGAAGAAGCGCTGATGGTGCGGGACAGACAACGGCGGGAACTCATGCATGTTCAGTTTGAAAAGGCCATAGTGTCCTTGGCAGTAGCCTTAGCCTCCTGAGTGCCCTGTCACTTTTAATATCACCACCATGTAGCATTTTGTCTTTTAATTTTCTATTGTTTGTGTTCATATGTTTTTGTTGTTTGTAATCAGTCGATGAATTTAGTTTTGTAATTCACAAAATATCACCAGGCGAGTGGTGTGGCTAAGCGACACGAATATGACAAAAGGTTATGTAGTTGATCTCTTGTCCGTTTCACTTCATGTTGTCCCTGGAGACTCCGAGGCTTATCCTGATCCTTATGTACATGCTCATGTAAAATCTCTTTGTTTGAATTTTTTTTCCCTTATTAGAGGTTTTAGGGTTTAACTTGTATCAGCAAGAGAGCAAAAAAACTAATTGAAGATTAATGAAATTGGAAAGTTTCGTAAAAAAATTATATGTTCTCTTCCTTTTTTCCTATAGGTTTTTGATACTGTAATAGCGCTTCCTTTCTCTTATAAGAGGTCTTTCTTTCTCCTATTTATTTCTTAAAATTGTTGTGATTCTTTATTTTCTGGCCTTCAACAAATTCCCAAAGGTGAAGATTTTAGTTGGAGAAAACGATTTAGTCCTCCATTAATTCTTATGTCTTAGATTTTCTGTTGGCGTTTGAAGCCTCTATTATTATTTCTTCAAAACTTGCAATTTTTTCTTCAAATTTCATGTTACTCATCACACACACGTCAAACTGTCACACATGGTCACGCGATATTTCATAAATACAATTATATTTATACAATTAAACTAATAATGTTTTTTGTAAAATTCACATATGAAAGAACTCATAGTTTAAAACTTTCCTATGGAAGGCATACGTTGATCGAATTTTGTACAGCTTCTAAGAAACACTACTTTCATTCGACAACAACTTCATGATATATATGTACACAACTGCAAGAAGGAGGAGGCTACAAATTCTTAAGATGAAAGAAAAAACTTTAAGATGTGAAATATTTGCAACCATACACAATTTCACCCAAAATCATATTTAAATTATATGTTTTTGACAAATAAAAATGGAAGTACTGTGATATATTAAGAAAAATTACTCAACTGAAGTTGTTAAAAGTTAAAACATTACTATCCAATTCATCCAATGGCATTTTTTCAGTATTATTGTCTTTGCTATGACAATTCATCAATTTGAACTTGCTTTTCCTCTTCACCTTATTGCGTTCTTATGACATTATTTTTAACACATGTTTGTACTATTTAGTATGAGATACACGTGCATCGCATGTGTTCCAGAACTAGTAAGAAAATATGCAGTAGTGAATATAAACATGTATTAATAACGGTAATCTTGAAATTGCTCGTAGAAAATTTAATAGCATTTTCAACACGATATACAATATTTCTAGGAATAACTACATGACATAACTAACTCTAGTACACATTTAGATTTAGTAGCTATAGTTTAGATTAATTATATCCTATAGCTAAAAGTAATATGCTAAATACAATTAATAGCTATATTTATATTGAAAGTAGAATACCCATCATCACATTATTCACTTCCATTCCAACCCAGCCCTCCCATCTCTCTCTCCCCTCTTCCCCCACTACTCCGGTGAACCATAATTTGGGCGTCTTCTCCGGCGAACTCAACATCACAGTCGTCCCTCTCCCTGTTGCCTTTATTTTGCTTTCTTGTTTTGTAACTTTCTATATAAGTCGATCGAGATACTTTCTTTAAGCAACATTTGGTGGCTGCAACTAATTTATCAGAAAACGTTGTGGGATTAGTAGGAATCCGAACGTTGTTGATGATGATGACGATGATGGTGACGGTGTTGATGACGGTGACAGTGGATCCGACAGTGGCTTTTCCGGTCAGATTCCGGTGTCGGATCTGAAAAATCGTGTTTCTTTTTTAGTTTATTCATTAAATTTTTAGCATACAATTCAGTGTTTGGGTGTTTTTTATTTCTTGTATTCTGTATTTGAGTGTATTTGTTAGTTTTATTTCTTGCATACAAATGAATACATTGAATTTTGAAGTGTATACAAATGAATAGAGTGAATTTTATTTCTTTGCATTCAGTTTTTGAGTGTATTCGTTAACTTTTTTAGTGCAAAATTCTGTGTTTTGTATACAACAGATTAAATATAATAAAGTGAATACAATGTAAAAGTAGTTACAATGAATACAGTTGTGTTTGAATACATTAAAATTGAATACAAAATTTAGAAAATTTTAATGATTGTATTCTTGAATACAACGACTTGAATATACAATAAGTAATAAGTGCTGAGTTTTGCTATATGTTTGCTACGTGATGTAAATAGGTAAAATGTAGCTAAAAAGCAAAAATAAGGCTTCCAAGTTAGTCATTTATGAAATTTTCCCATATTTCTATGTATAGGAAATAGATAGCCTCGTTTCTTTTTTCCGTTCGCTTTTGGTATTTTAGCCTTATAATATTTTAAAATGACATAAAAGTTCAAACATAAATTTTCTTGTTCATTTATCTTATAACCTGTCATTGTATTTTAAATATACTCAAAAATATAAGAACGAGTATTCTAGGAAAAAAAACAAAAACATCGAAATTTTTTGGGTAATTTCTGAAATACTGTAACAGGCTAGTAGGTATTTTTTTATTGGATGTTCCGAAGGACAGGCTGTGAGATAGCTGAGGAAGAAATTTTATGTCTTTGTTTTTTTTTTTTTTCAAAAAAAAAAAAAGTTCACTTATGGAAACATAAAAATAAAAGGAAAATCCTAGAACTAATTAGGAACCATATTGGTGATGACTGCATAATACATTTACGAAAACTTATTAGTTAAAAAAAAAAAAAACTTTATTATTTGCATTATGAAAAGAAGACACTGCTAAAGGGAAATGTAACCATTGTTCATCTATGATTGCTTTTAGAAAATCGAATTAATTAACGTATGGACTTTGTTTTGGAAGAATTGGAGAAATAAGACAGACCATTGGTTTTTTCATAATTCGTAGACTCGTTTGAATTCTTAAAACATTAATTACGGAAGAAATATGTTAAGAATTTAAAACTTTGGAATTAAAAAACCTAGAGAAGGAGAATTTTCCTAATTTGTTTTTACAGCTCTGAATGGTTTCCTATCCGAACTAGGAAATACTTTTAAGTTTTCCAAATTTGTTTTTACAACTCCGAAATCGTTTCCTATTCGAATTAAGAAACACTTTTAAGCTTTCTTGATCTCTTTGTTTCCTCTATATATATTATAAGGTGTTTTCTTGCTCTAGAATATTTCTACGTCCTCTCTCTCGTTCTTCTTTCTGTACCTAAAGTTGAAATTCACATTATTCCTAAGTTCTTTTCGTTTCAACAAATAACAGAAGAATAACGATCAATGATGAAAAGCAAAAGAAGAAAGAGTTCTCAGACCTATGATGATGAACATCTCATAAACTATTTACTGAAATTCGTTTGTGGAAAGCCCTATTGGATGCGATGATATTCGATATATAGACTTGTATGGTAACAAGAAGCCATGTGAATTGTTCGACGACTTATTATGTAGTGAAGGGAAGACAAGTAGCGATCATGTAAACTATTTCTTCACTCGGTTGAAGAAAAAATCCGTGCATAGTAAAAATTTCAACAGGACAATTGTTGGGGGTTGCTCATGGAAGGGACGGGACACGAGTAAAGCAGTTTTGGATAAGGACGGGTCAGTGATTGGGTCCAAGAAAACTTTTCGTTTTGATGAAGAAAGTAGTGGCGTGTACTGGATTATGAAAGAATACTATCTTAACGAAACCATAGTGAAGGTGTTAAGACAACGTGGAGAAATCCAACACGAAGACTTTGTTGTGTGCAGCATTATGAGGAAGGTTAGTTTGGGTAAAAATTCTCAGGATATCCAATCAAAAGACGAGAATGTAGTCATTAAAGAGTCATTGACAGAAGAAGAATTCCCATGGCCGCTACATCCTGAGTTAACTGAACTTCCACCATTAGATGGACCGTTTGAGTCATTGACTGAAGAAGATATGGCCTTCTTTGATAAGCCTGATCCTGGACATCCACAGGCATATGAGAACAAGAGAGAATAATAGAAAGTAATAGCACATTCAACTATATATTCTCACTACCAAAAACGCGCGTTTTAGCCACGGTTTTTTAGCCAAAAACCGTGGCAAAAGAGACTGAAAATTATAATGTTATCTACGATGTATAAAACTGTGGCTAATTTTTCGTGGGCAAAATGGGGCGGGTAAAAAATTCACTCCCTCCCTTTTCTTTTTCATTTCCCACCATTTATTTACTTTTTTGGTTTTTATGTTTTCTCTTTTAACAAACCCAAATTAACCCAACAGCCAAACTTCACCAAAATTAACGATACCCAGCTCCAAAATTCACCGTTCCCAAATCGATTGCTCCCAATATTCGGCCATCGATTCGTACTCGAAATTTCGTTGATTAACTCATCATTATTTTTGTGGGATTTAGAGTTTTGAGAAGACATTTGAGTTTGGGTGATTTAATTTCTCTGTAATGGCTGCAAGAATCGTTCTTCAACAGCAAAACAAAGGTTTTTTTCTCATTTCTTTAATCATCATCCGTTTTTCATACCCAAATTTCAAATTTGTTTTAATGGGGGTTTAGATTTGATACGTTCTTGAGGGATTCTTTGAATACTTGTCCATGGTATTTTTGTGTTTTGAAAGTAAATCTGGGCATGATAAAAGATGGGTTCTTGTTGCCATGAATGCTTGTGTGTGAATTTATGCATTTTTTGAAATACATAAATAGTTGGTGATTGCTACTATTTGTTAATGGAATTTGATGCATAAATGACGATACCCTTTTTGTTTGAAGGCCTAATTTAAGCGACTCTATGGATGACCAGTTTAAGAACCTCCCTTTATCTTTTTTTCTTTTATTATTTAGTATAAAATTATACATGAAATTTGAGCCGCCCCTGCCTAGAACCCACCCGTGAGATTAAACTGGGTATGTTGTTGTTGTTGTTACTGTTAGTATATTGTGGTATAACAATGACAATGATACCTTAATCCCAATTAGCTTGACGTTGGTTATATGAATCCTTACTTTTCATTTCGCTCCATTTAGTTCCAACATTCAGGTCGGTTATGGTAGCTCATATTTTCCCCTGGTATTTTGGGGTATATGGGCTGCTTTTTATCCTTGTGTATAATTGGAACACATTTGTTGGACTTATAAAAATACATTGCTATTATGGCCGTCGCGTTCTTTCTCTGCTGGGAGATTGCCTTGTTGGCGAAGTTTTGAGCATATTGTTTAGGTAGACTGATAACGTTTGTTCTCGATCTTGCTAGACATTTGTGTAGAAGCAATACCAGATTTGTGAATATTTCCTTCAACACGCCGGGGAAGTTCATAAGGATAATAACTTGCAAGGTATTCAAGGCATTCAATCATTGTGCCAGTAGTTATAGAAAATGGAGATTGGGTGGCCATTGTAGACAAATTCTTTTTAAAAAAAAATTCAAAAAAGTCATTCCAGGAGGAGCGTTACACTTTGACATTAAAGTAGCAAAAATTCTACCTTTAATTTGATTACTACAAACACATTTTTAAAGTAGTTGGTTGTTGATAGAGTTTAGGAATGATACTTGCCCCATGAACTAAGTAGTTTTAGGAGTATTGCTACTTGAATTACTAGAAGCTAAGCTGAGTTGTTTTTGATAATGATATAGGTATGTGTATATATATCTCATTGAGCTCTTTACACCCTTTGTTAGTCAATGTACTGGGACTAGTAAGATTTGCCCTTCTTTTCGCTAAGTAAGCCTGGTGTTGTTTAGTAGTAATAGCTGCGCAAGGTTTCACATGTAATCTTTTGTTGCTTGTGCTACTTTGAGAAATCTAATACGTGCATTATTATTATGTGTAGGCTGAAGGATCTCCATCAGAGGTGTACAAAAGTGATGGATGCGTATGCTGGATGCATGTACTACAATACAAATGAATTTGAAATGTGTAGAAAAGAATAAAAGTAATTCGAGGAGGCATGTCCTTATTGACTGGTACTGCAAATAATGTTTCCCACATATGGAAATAGTAACATGAGCAAATTGTTTTATTATGAACACTTTGACATCAATCTTGTTAAGTATTCCCCCCCCCCCCCCCCCCCCCCCCCCTTTTTTTTTTTGTTTTTCTTTTAAAACTGCTACTCCTAGATTGTAACTAACTGGCTGGTGAAGTGAAATCCAATTATTCCTATATCCGCATCAAATACTATAACTCCACAAAGACACTTCAACGTCACTTTCCACAACATCCCAACTGAAACAACTGCCTAAACGTGGAGTTGGAGAAAACAAAAGCCCCTCCGCAATCTTTTCTCGCCATTCTTCCATCTCCAACATCTCATTATTTTCTCCCCAATTACAACATAAAATGTTTCATAAAGTTTGTGTCTTTTAGTTGGTCTTTGAGCTAACATTTGATGGTTTTAAATTGTTTTTGAATTTTTATGGACTGGATTTTTACTTGTACATTTGTGCTTCAACCCTCTTATTATGGTGAGCTTCTATACTCTTCTAATTCTTCCTGTTGCTTTGATCAGTCAGTACCAGTGGACTGTGAAGTTTCCTGAGTTAGATCGACAACTACTATTGAGCACTTGACGGGAGAAGTCAAACCTTTAGATAAGAAAGAAGGGGACAGTATTCCTGGAGGTGCACGAAACCTGGACGGTATGCCCTTCAATTTTCCATATTCGGATTGCATTCAATTGATTTAAATTGAAACAGCTTCATTCCAAAATGATTGAAAAGAGTTGGATTAAGAAGCCAATTAGATCAAATGAATTCTCAGATGGTGTAGTCCAATTTTTGAACTTTGCCTTTTCGAATGCATCTGTAGATGGAAAAATTGTATGTCCTTGCATTACATGTGGATTTAAAGTTATGTGCAATAGAGCTGATGTGTTTGGTCATCTCCTTCAAAAGGGGTTTCCAGAAAAGTACACATGTTGGTATATGCATGGGGAAAAGCATGTTCAATCTATCGTAGAATCAATATCCCCGGTACAAGATGAGCCGGTTAGACAATATCCGATGCATGATATGTTGAATGATGCTTTTGGTGTCTTTGATAATGACTTTCAAGATTCTGGTCCATCAAATCTACCAAATAATGACCATCCTGGGGGTGCTGAAGATAATGGTCAAGAAGAGAGGGACAAAATTAAGGAGTTGTTAGAGGATGGGAATCAAGAACTTTATGATGGTTGTGCAAAATATAGTAAATTGTCATTCATGGTTCATTTTTATCATATTAAGGTCTTATGTAGTGCAACTGATAAAACATTTTCAATGATTCTTGACCTTTTAAAGGATGCTTTTCCCCATGCGAAACTACCATCATCATTTTATGAGTCAAAAAAGATGATTAAGAGGTTAGGTTTGGGCTATGATAAGATTGATGCATGTCCGAACCATTGCATGTTATATTGGGGATCATCCGAGGATAAGAAGAGAAATAAATGCAAGAAGTGCAATACATCCAGATATAATTCAAATGAAAATGATGTTGGTGCAAATATTGTGATTGATGACCAACAGAAAAAGAAACCAAAGCCAGTGAAAGTATTGCGGTACTTTCCACTTATACCTAGGCTGAGAAGGTTATACATGTGCTCAAAAACTGCAGAACTCTTGAAGTGGCATGCTACAAAGGCTAACCCAGATGAGTTATTACGACATCCTAGAGATGGCAAAGCGTGGAAACATTTTGATTCATTCTATCCAGATTTTACTTCAGAGACCCGTAATGTGCGACTTGCTTTAGCTACAGACGGTTTCAATCCTTTTGGAAATCTAAGTTCCAATGTTAGCATTTGGCTTGTGATGTTGTATATTTATAACTATCCTCCATGGTGTTTTATGAAGCAAACTTCTCTTGTCATGTCTATGATAATTCCTGGTCCTAAAATGCCTGGAAATAGCATTGATGTTTACTTGCAACCTCTAGTCGCTGAGTTAAAACAGTTGTGGAGCGATGTACCTGCTTATGATTCCTCAACTAAAGAAATGTTTCAATTGCGTGCTGCATTGATGTGGACCATAAGTGATTTTCCAGGTCTTGACAACTTGTCTGGGTGGAATACACATACATCGCTTACTTGTCCATCATGTAATTTTAACACGGAATCTCTAAGGCTAAAGTTTGGTAGGAAAAATTGCTTTATGGGACATCGTCGTTATTTGCCACATGATCACAAGTATAGGTACAATAAGCAGTCCTTTAATGGTTTTGAAGAGCATAGACCTGCCCCTATCCCACCCTCAGGTTCAACCATGTTAAGGCAAATTGAGGAGAGTCGGAAGAGACCGCGTGATTGTTCTACAAGTGAGGTTGGCCCGGATCAATGGAAGAAAAAGAGTATTTTTTGGGATTTACCTTATTGGAAGAACAATCTTATTCGTCATTGCCTTGACATGATGCACGTAGAGAAGAATGTTTGTGACAATATATTGTTCACCGTACTTGGTGACAAAAAAAGATCAAAAGACAATTTGCAAGCTCGTAAGGACTTGCAAGCGATGGGAATTAAAGAAAAGCTTCATCCATATCCTAATTCTTCCAAGTTTCCTCCATCATGCTTTATCATGAAGAAAGAGCAGAAAGATATCTTCCTAAAAGTTTTAAAAAATGTGGTTTTTCCAGATAACTACGCATCAAACATTTCTAGATGTGTTGATCTTAAGAAACGCAAGATCTCTAATTTAAAGAGCCATGATTCCCACATTCTGATGGAGCATCTTTTGCCAATTGCTTTTAAAAGATCTCTTCCTAAAGAAGTTACTTCAGTGTTGATTGAGTTATGTAACTACTTTAGAGAAGTATCAAGAAAGGTTCTAGATGTAAAGTATATCGAGAAGCTCCAACAAAGAATTTGGTTGACTCATTCTAATCTGGAAGTCATATTCCCTCCATCATTTTTCACTATTATGGTTCATTTGGTCATTCATCTTGGAGAGGAAGCAATTCTTGCTGGTCCTGTACAAGGTCATTATATGTATCCTGTTGAAAGGTATATTCTTTGCTGAGTAAGTTGCTATATTTTTAAATTTTTTCTAATCTTACGATTCGTTTTAATATATTGCTAGGGAACTCGGCCATTTGAAGTCTTATGTTCGTAACAATTCCGCAGCAGAAGGCTGTATAGCTGAAGGGTATATTTTGGAGGAATGTCTCACTTTTTGTTCAAGATATTTGGAGGATGGTGACATAGAGACAAGGTTTAATCGACCAAGGCGTAATGATGATGAAAATGAGATCCGTGCTAGTAGTGAATCTACTATCTTGTCAAACTTGTTTCCTGCATCAGGCAAGCCTGTTGGGGCTATTAAGACTCTACCGATACCTCCCTTGGAAATCATACAAGCTCACCGATATGTTTTAACCAATTGTGAAATAGTTGATGCATTTCGAGAGTAGGTTACATGGTCTTTTATATTGTTCATTTTCTTTTGTAATGTATTTTTATACCTTACTTTATGAGTTACTACTACTTCAGGAAGTTTAGGACTGAGGTCGCTAGGATGCTTCGTGGCAGAAGAAACCAATCAAAAACTGTGGAAGAACATGTGCACAAACATTTTCACGAGTGGTTTAAGGAATATGTAAGATTGAAAATATTTCGTTCTCTTTTAAATTCAAAAGCTCATAAAGTGTATATATATAATTGTCCTAACATTTAACAATAATAGGTTGCAAGAAATGATGGTGCGGATATTACACCCGAAATTGAATGGCTTGCAAATGGACCAAATAATGTTGTGAGGAGATTCAAGGAGTATAACGTTCATGGATTTAAGTTTCGTACTATGAGGAAGGAGCAGGGATTGACAACACAAAATAGTGGCATTGTTATGTCTGCTGTTACCAAGAGATTTTCAAGTGGTAGAGAATCTATTGAACAGTCAAGTGATGATATGTACTATGGCAAATTGGTTGACATCATAGAGTTAAATTATTACGGTAAGTTAAAGGTTGTGTTATTCAAATGTATTTGGGTAGACACTACACTTAACAAGGGAATTAAGATAGATCAATTTGGGATAACAAGTGTAAACTTTTCACGTTTGATACACACTGGTGCAAAAGAAACAGATGAACCTTTTATACTTGCAACTGATGCTAGAATGGTGTACTATATTGATGATCCAGTTGATGAAGATTGGTGTTTTGTTTGTCATATGAAGCCTAGAGACGTATATGATATGAGAGATGTGAATTATGTGGATTTAGAGGAGCCATCAATGGAGGACATACCTTTTCGTGAGCAACATTTGGAGAATATCGAAGACCTACAATTAGTGCGGGATGATCGCTCTGAACAAGAACAAGATGAACCAACTCATGATGATTATGAAAGTGGCGGTGATGGAGATGGTGAAGGAATTTTGGACTAGTTTAGTACCCCTGTTATGGAATTGTTATATTTGGCTTGTTTCAGTTAATTTTAGTTGTAGTTATAGTGTTGCATTCTCCCTCTTTTCAGTGACTATAAGTAACTTATAAGTTTGGTCTTCCTGCAGATTTTACTGCAGAGGCAGCAACAGCAGCAGCAACATCAACTGGCGCAGCAGCAACAGCAGCAGGCGCAACAACAACAGCAGCAGGCACAGCAGCAACAACAGCAGGCACAACAGCAACAGCAGCGCAGAGATGGTGCAGCAATGTTTAGAGTAGTTTAATACTACTGTTATGGAGCACTTCATATTGTAACAACAAAAGGACGGATATAGGTTTGTATTCTTAATCTATCTTTTCTATCGTAAAGCAAATGTGGTATGTGTTTGATGGTTTATAACCAAAGAGAAAAAAAAGAAAAAAAAAACTTACAGAAATAACAAAGGGCCAAACATCTTCTCATAAAGTGGGACAGAGGGAGTACATTGTATGATTTTTGGAAGAGTTTGTAGGAAGGATTTTCCTGCATGCTTGCTAAGTTCATTTTCTTGCCCTCAAATCTTTCATACATTTGCTTGTTATAATTCTCTAAAAATCACCTTTTGTCCATGCCTTTTCAAGTGATAATCCAGTTAAAATTACTTCTGAAAGTGTTGTTTTTGTCTATTTGCAGCATTAGGAACTCAATTTTTGGATTGACCGAGCACCAATACAAACAGGTACTGCTTTCACTATGCAAGGTCTTTTGTTTCCATGAAGTAGCTCTAGAATCACTTGCTTGTTAGAATTCTTTTCCTTTTATTTGTTCCAGCAAAATATATGCATTGAATTGTTTCGTAGATATAGTTGAGATTTCATATCGGTATGAAATTGAAATGCCTCATAAGTTATCTCGCGGTTTTTTTTGGGCTTGTTGCTTGAGATTGTATGGATGCAGGAGGAAGACTGGTCACTTTAAGTCTCAACTAATTCATAACCATTACTTGCCAGAGAGCTAATATATCAAAAATGAAGTGACGAGAAATATTTTGGCTATGCAATCAACGGGGACTGTTTTGTTTAGCTTTGTTGCGATATATATTATAGTACTTGCAGTAATAAAAAAACAGTAAAAAAAATGATCGTAATCCTAGAGAATCAGATCTGCAACTAACTAATTACTACAAAAATAGGAATAGCTGGCTAAGAGACTATTAACTAGGATTTATTCAAAAAACTAAAGCAGTAGAATAATGTTACTACAGCCCAAAAGCATAATTCTAACACTTACTGACAAGCTCCAGTTTCCTTTCTTAACAGTTATATTCTTGGAGAGAAGGAACATTTAGAAACATCTTAATCTTTTAGTACCATCTATCAAGTCCTCACGCATGAGATCTGATTTCATTCTATGATTTGAATAGACTTGGTTAATGTCCGTCACTTTAATTTTTATGGAATTTTAACACACATAGGCTGCATTTTTTGTAAATGCACCATATTTTGGTCCAAACAGAGATCAGACGATGTTGAACTAATAAATGAAAGATCAACTTTTTGTGTTAGCATATTGGAATATTGTTGACTGCTGGACTTTGAATCTTTGATTGATCAAGGCAGTAGTACTGAAATATTTGTTTTATCATCTAGTGACTTCTCACATGAAATGGATCTGGCTCTATTTGTCTTGATAACCCTTTTATTTATCAAACAATAAGATAGTTGATTTATCCATCCCAACCTGAACAACATCAGGTTATTAAAGGAGTGAAAAAAAACTAACTAGCATAATTTAAGTCATAAAAGACCTTTCATCGAGAAGTTTATTCTTTTCTTCTTTCGTCACATTTGACATTTGCATCAACATACCAGTTCCATGATTCTTTCCAGTAGTTTGGTATGATATCAAATTTATACGTATGCCAATTCAAGATTTCAAGTAAACCAGTTGTAAATATGATCTTCTACATGTGCAGATTCTGAAATCAAAGAATGTAGAATTTGTTGTAGCACTGTATTTCTCTTTCTTGGCTGTTGCATTTCTTTTCTCTTTCTTGGTTGTTGCATTTCTTTTATTCTTCCTGTAAATTATTTGATGAATATGTATTCTTGACTTGGTTATGCTTGTAGACTTGGTCATTTCTTTCTGTTCATAGAATTTAAACGTTGTAAGTACTGATTTGAGAGAGTAGTTTTGAAATGTATATTTAACTCTACCCTTGTTTTTGTTCCGCACATACATTTATAGTGATATAGGGTCCGAGTCTGATGAACTTGTGAACCTATAGTTGAATCCGCTGCTAATGTTCATGTGCCTTTTATTTTTGCCAAAAAATGCAGAAAATAGATGCAGGATTACATCTACTCTTGGATGATACAAAAGTTTACGACTGCTGCTGCCAGTGGATTGGCTAGATACTTTCTTGATTTTCTTTTATGCCTTGATATTAAAACTTTGATCATTATAGCACTGGTTTGTGTATATGGTCAGTGTACTCATGAATGCTTATTGATTATGTATTGATACCAGGAAAATGACGAAAAATTGTAATTTTTTTTTTAAAATATATATTTTGCCACGGTTGAACCGTGGGTATTTTTTTTAAAAATAACTGTATATTATTGCCACGGTTTAACCGTGGGTACATTTTTTGATTAAAAAATTGAATATATTTGCCACGTCTAAACCGTGGCTAATTTTATATGATGAATGAATTCTGGGGTCAAATTACCCATGGAGTGACCGTGGCTAAATGTACATATAACCGTGGCTAACAAAATGTTACCACGGAGGATAAAACTGTGGCTAAATTACTCGCGACGCCCCTGATGGGCATGGCGGCGACTGTGGCTAATTTTTCGTTGCTAACCCTAATTAGCCACGGTTTTGGTACCATTTAGCCACGTTATTAACCGTGGCTAAAACGCGCTTTTTTGGTAGTGTCTAGGCATAATACATAAACAAGCCCTCAAAATTGGCCTCAGCTGACAAGTATATCCTCCAATTTTGGGTGTGCATAAGTAGGCACCTCAACTTCTCTCCACTTTGTCAATTGAATACTCCAACTTACAAAATGATCATCTAGGCACTTCCAAAATTTATGTGTCACGTCATGCTACATCAACATTTGTATTTCCATGTTCAACTTTAATACATGTTGAGGTGTCTACTTGTGCACACCCAAAGTTGGAGGGCATATTTACGAGGCCAAATTTGAGTGCTTGTTTATGTATTATGCCTATATTCCTATTATATAAATATAGTTAGAATTACAGTTGTTGATTTAGTTACTTTGTACAAACTTCCCAGTACATGATAAAACTTCCAGCACATTCAATTATCTGTCAGTTGTCAATTATTTTCACTACCATTGTTTGAATTTTTTAGCTATTGACATTTTAAATTCAATCCTGATAAAAATCAAACTATGCTAATTAATCTTCTGCTGTGACGATATGATGCTTGTTCTATGATTCACAAAAGGAGGCCGCATTGACTATATCGAGCGTGATTTAGCCTAGTGTTGTGTAGCGGGCACATGAATATATTATATTAATTGAATTTAATCGTATATCTACTGTTAGTATAATAAAAAATTTACGCGATCAATGCAATTTAGGTTGCTACAAAACGTTATATAGTATTTTGTAACGTACCAAATTCTTAACACGTCTAACAACTTGTATTAATTCAAACACAGTAGCAATAGAATAACGATTCTGGAATAACAATAGAAATCTAGCTGAAATACAAAGGATTGAAAGAAGGAGATGAGAATCAGAGATACTGAGAATGGGGATGAGAAGAAACAGACTTTTGAGTTTAGACTCGACAATATTTGCATAACCGCAATTGCTCCTATCCAACACTATTTATCACCCTAGATCCCAAACTAACCACTTAATATGGTGTTGGGCTGCTTCTGCCCGAGGCTTCTATGTAATATTTCCACTGGCCCATTTATTAAACTGGTTCGGGCCCATTCATAACAATACTCCCCTCCTCAATAAGAACCTTGTCCTCAAGGTTCGAGTAGAGTAACACTAAGATCATAGCGCCCAAGGTCCATATGCATACCAGAGAGAAACCACTAGTACTATATTCTATAATGACAAGAGTGTGTGTAGAGATGTTCAAAGAGTCCACGACGTCAACCTTTGAGTGGAATATGCAGACTAGAATCAAAACCAAGGAAAATGCTCGGCTTATACCTTGCTCCCTAAACCAGAACAGAAATTCCGTATGGCATAATGCCATTCCAAGCCCCATTTCCATGTTCACATGCTCAAGCAACATAAGGACCTCATGAATATGATGTTGAAGCAAATCAAAAAGCATTCCAGCAGCCGCACTATAAGCTTTAGCCAAGGGAAACTGTCTCTTTTCCCACTTTATCCCACTTTATCTGTAGCATAAAAAGTCCTGAAAATTGTGCGGGCTGACGGAAAAAGATCCATACGCTTTCTAACACTGCTATAGTAGCTTTCAAGTGTATCACTTGGCAAACACCACCAATAGCTGTAATAATGAACTTCAGCAGGGATCCATCGAGAACGGGAGTCAAAAATCGATCTAAAGACAACAAAAGCTCATGAAATATCAAACTCTTTAATGAATCACCAACTGTTTTATCCATAATACCTGTAGATATTTGATACGCTCAAATTACACCTATTAATGGTATAACGCGGACGTTGTCAAATATAGTAACCAACAAGGTTGGGGTCGAATCCCACAGGGAATATGGTGTGAAAAGATTACTAAAGTCGTAGGATGCTAAGTTCTAGGGTCTATTGTCTTAATCCGATGATTTTGGTAAAAGTTGGTTTTTCTATAACTAATTGTTATTTATTGCTTTGGTAAGTATTTATGGTAAAAGAAACTAAGGTTGTGTCCCCGTTAGATAGAGTGTATGATCATGGGTATTGATCTTGATATACTTATAATAGATCATTATATGAATGCACTTAATCTCTATGTGAATCTCTACTATTTCCCAATAAATAAATATTATGTCTTTTTATGATTTTCCCAAATATAAGAAAGTAGCCATGAAGAACGATTAATCATGCCAAGTAAATTCTTCTTATTCCTAAGTGAATTTATTAAACAAAGTTTAAAGCTTTGAGTTCTTGTTAGTTATTCTTATCAACCCTAATTATTTTCCCAAATAAATCAAGGTTTATGGCTTTAATCAATGTTTGCAATCATTAATTATGAATGAAGAATGAAGAATAACTAAACCCTAATAATCCATTATGTGTATATCAATCACAAACCCAATCACAAAACACCCATCATTGGGTTCACAACCCTAGTAAGGGAATTTAGCTACTCATGACAAAGAATAAGAAATAAGAAATTGAAGAATTCATAAGAATTCATAATTGCTTACTTTGGAAGAAAAGATGAATTGATAATACTTGAATTGATGTTTGAATCTTCAAAAAACTAGAGAGTATTTAATGTTCTAAGTCAAGAGACAAAAATATAATAATTGATATCTATTAAAAACCCTAAAATGACTATTTATAGGTTTTGAAAACATAAAAGTTACAGATTTGCACTTTGGTCCCGTCGTCACGAAATAGGTCCGTAAATCAGTTTACGACCAGGTCGTCCTTCTACTTGTGATCAACTTCCGTCTTTTGAAATACGGACCGTAAAGTGGTTTACGGCCCGTAAACTGCCTGGTCTTCTTTCAACTTCCAAAACTCAGACTTTCTGCCAATTGCTTGAATGGTTAAATACGTGTTGGAATACGGACCGTAAACTGAAACGATCCGTAAACTGAGCTCGTAAATCACCATGTTCTCAGCCTGCCTTTCTGTTCTGTTTATTCTTTAATACGACCTGGAATACGGCCCGTATTGTAGAATACGGACCGTAAACTGAGTTTACGACCTGGTTCTGCACTTTCAACTGTTGTCATGCCAAATCTGTCCCGTCACCTAAAAACACTAAAAACCATGTAAAATCACATAGACTTGCTTAAAAACAAGTAAAACTTATAGTAGAAAAGCATCGATTTGTGGCGTAAAATCACGCCACATCAATATTCCGTCATAAACTCTTAGAACTCTATAAAATACAGTCAGCTTGAATTCCAAAATATCCTCACTCAAGTTTTTAACGACTTCTGGCCAAAAACCTGCTGAAGCACCCATGTAGATGTAATTCGACCAAAGAAACGAGTCCTTTAACATTTTCAGCATAGTGAACCAGCAAAGAAATGCTCTGTAATTTAGAGGTATAGCAAATTCTAAGACACTCATAAAGGAACTCATTATTTGTCTTAATTTGGCTAGACTACTCTTCTCTTCCATATTTTTAAAAACTACCTTCAAGTTTTGTTTACAGTGCCTGTAGAAGGAAAAGAGAGTTGCAATGTTTTCTACAATGCATTCAAGAGCACAAACAAAAGCCGATAGAAAATGAGCTCTTCCACCCCCTCGCCTCATAGAAAGTAATAGCCCTTGTGCAACGCTCTTTATAGTTCTAGATGTAACTTCAAAGAATGGGCAACTTTCCAACAACCCAAGTGATTCTCCAGTAAAAGCATTCTCCACCAAACACACGAGCACCTTGGCCCGTCCAATTTCCATTGCAAAAACACATAAACCAAAATGCAATGACATGTTAGAATCATGATTAGAACCAAGCCAACATAGTAATTCGGTTGGTGCATAAGAACCCCATTTGACTTAAACTCCTCAGGAACCTTTTGATAGACAATTAGGAGTATCTTATGCAAGTGAAACTGGAAGAATGTGTCTGAGATGGGGCTTAAACTAAATGTAGTTACTACATGAAAGACGAGGTGATATGGCATCTGAATGGAGGAAAGTAAAGTGTCACCCAAGTAAATCAAAGTGTCCATGTGAGCAGTTGGTTTCACTCTAAGCTCCTGCAAGTGTATCGAAGTACTCTTGTCTTGTCTAATTTTCCTTAATGCAGCGCATTGGAAACCCCATACCTCATAGAGATCAGAAATGCCAATATTTTCTCCAAGCCTCGCATAGAACATTACTTCACTGACAACAGGAGACAACGCAAACTCAAATTTAAATGTACTATCTTCGTTGAAAAATACTGAGTCAAAAATAATATCAACTGAGCCAAGGATATATTCCAACAAATTTAGCCTAATCAGAAAATCGGATTGTTTAAGATCCCTCAAATAATTGTGTCTCCTCGTTTTAGCAGCTTCAGATGGCAATATAAGTTGTGGTCTCTGACTAGTGTCATACCATTTGCATAAATGAACATTACGTGCAAGGTAGAATATATCTTTAAAGACTTCCTTCAAATTTGGTTCACAATTAGTGCGTAAATTCATTATAAATGCAATATAAGCAACAGTGCTAGTTGAGTCGTGCACAAAGCAAGTAGATAAACGAAGAGGGCTATACGGAATTAGCTCTAAATTGACCGTAAATTCCTCCTTAGTGTCATAGAGCATACCGGGAAGTACAACCAACTGCCCTATGCGTATATGTAGGAATGTCGAGTGAAGGTAAGCCAGTGGGAATTTGGCTTTCCTTTGAGGAAATTCATCGAACAGGTGGTGCTCGCTACCCTCTGAACTTGGAGCTGCTTCATCTCTCTCGTCTATTGCAACATAATGTTCAGCAAATGTCTTGCTGGGGACGAGCAGAGTGTCCAAATGACCAATTGAAAGGTAGTTACCCGCGGACTCTAGATTTTCCTGCTCCACTTTGAGAGTTTCTAACATCGTAGGAGGGACCTTGGAATTCTCTGTAGGGCTGGCATTGCCATCGTCCAAATCAGAAGCAATCTCCGATAGTGCGACCTTTGCTGCTTCGCGCCAATCAGCCAAAGACGTATCAGCAGCCAAACTTTTGGGAGCAAACAGAAAGGATGTTCTGGACGTCCTCGAGTTTTCGGCGCATATAAGAACAATTCTCGTCCATCTGCAGTAGCAAATCCATGACCCTAGCGTTCACTGTATGAAAAGGGGAGAAACGAGAGGCATCCATGGAGTAGGAGCAATGAAAGCACCAATGTAACGTACCAAATTCTTAACACGTCTAACAACTTGTATTAATCCAAACACAGTAGCAATACAATAACGATTTTGGAAGAACAATAGAAATCTGACTGAAATACAAAGGATTGAAAGAAGGAGATGAGAATCAGAGATACTGAGAATGGGGATGAGAAGAAACAGACTTTTGAGTTTAGACTCGACAATATTTGCATAACCGCAATTGCTCCTATCCGACACTATTTATCACCTAGATCCCAAACTAACCACTTAATATGGTGTTGGGCTGCTTCTGCCCGAGGCTTCTATGTAATATTTCCACTGGCCCATTTATTAAATTGGTTCGGGCCCATTCATAACATATTTTATTTTTAGTTTAGTAGAAGTTTAACTCCATCAATTAGAAGTAGAACATTGAGAGTGATTTTGAGCTTCGTGCTTCAAGTATCACATCCAGCAAACCAATATGTTCCATAATTTGTAAGTTAATGTTTTTAAACTACAGCAGCCTATATTTTTGGCAATTCAACAAGTTAGGACAGAGTCAGGTTTCTCTTGCACAGGTTTTTGGTAAACGTTTATTCAGTGGCAATCGCGACGACTCTGCGCGATCATGGTCCTGATGAAGTTTTACCCTTGGAGATCGCACTCCCATCACCATCATCGTGTTGAACCTTTGACTAAAGTCTAAGCACCCATTTTATTCTACGTGATCGCGATACCTTGTGTGCGATGCGATACTCAAAGGTTCGCTGCATCGCAATCGCGCTGAAGGTTGCACCAGCAAAAAATTTACAATATCAAATCTGGCACGGTGGTGCCAAAACTCACCTGAGACCCTCGGGTTTCAATCCAAACCATGCCAACAAGTTTCAAAAGGTATTGTTGACTTATACAAAGTTTCAAAATATGTTTGTGATTACAAATGCTCAAAAATAGGGATTTAAGTTGTTACAGAGGTGACTATAGTTACAAGTTAGAGCATATACTATTCAGTTGGAATGTGGTAAAAACAACTTGGCTGAAGTGCATGTTCTTATTGGCATTCAGTGGTGCATCTGTGAGTAAAAGGTAATGTGATTTGCTATATACATCACACTATTCAGTTAGGATGTTGTAGAAACAATTTGGCAGCAAGTGCATGTTCTTCTTAATGGCATTCAGTGGTGTATATCTGTCATAGTAAAAAGTAATATGATTTGGCATAAACATCACGTGTGAAAGTTGTCAAAGATGTGGCCTGATCACCATATGGTATATTTTTGAAGTTGTTAGAAAACTAGACAGATTCTTACTTCCACCAGAAAATTTTCAGTTTTTTTTTTTTTTTCATTGCCTTAGTGAAGGTAACAGAGTAGATCATGTCTTTGCTAAGTATAGACATGCATACTCAATTACTCAGTCAAGAAGTTATTTTCTAAGTTTGACTCACCACAAATGCAGGTAAAATGTCTTGTGAAGATTGAGATATGGAAAGGAAAAGCTCATCATTTACATTTTTACAACAAGGATATCTGTTGGTATTTTTAGTGATCTTACATTTCTACATGGTAGATGTAAATGTACAAAAAGACTATGTTTTGTAAGAGCTTGAGCCTGTTCTTTCTCCCCATATAAAATGTGGAGGTAAGGAACAATGTCCCCTTGATATTGTACAACTCTCTTGATATACAAGTATGACTGCAGACTGAGCCAACATAAGCCGGACTAAACAAAAAAGAAGACGACAAAATGTTTAGATGATATGTTTTCTCTTTCGACGAAGCTACAGAAATCTGAGTTCAGTGTCTCCTTCCATCTCCAACAACTTCCAGATCATGCATTACTGTTCAGGCCTGGTTAATGAGGGTTCCCTCTTGGACTGTTGTTGCATTACACCGTGTCCAATGCTATTGATGAAGACTGGAAATCTTTTTCTCTCACTTTGATAGATGCATGAGGTGCCCATCCTGAATTCATCGAGGAAAAAAGGAACAAGATTTAGACAATAACTAGTACCGTTGATACTGAACTAAGAGATTCACAATAACGAATTCCATTTTTTTTTCCGGAGACTTCAGCCTGTACCATTGATATCATGAGGGAATGGGAAGAAAAGCAGGTAACATAGAGAGGCAACCACGGTTCCTGGAAGAAAAAGCCAATGAGATGTTTAGCAGCACTATATCTCATAATAGCATAGTCGGAATTTGACAATTGAAAGGGGCGAGTGACAAATTGAAAAGGTCCAAGTTAACTTCATGCACTGACTGCGTCAAGTTTTTTGACACTATCAGGTCATTTCAAAGACAACTACAGTCTACAGGCAATGCCTATATGGTTAACCTGCAACATTATAACAACAACAACAACATAATATCCAGTGTAAACCCACAAGTGGGGTCTTGGGAGGGTGGTGTGTATGCAGCCTTACCCCTGCCTTGTGAAGGTAGAGAGGCTGTTTCCGATAGACCTTCGGCACAAGTAAGGCATATCAAAATCAAGTATGAAAAGGAGAATCAGGCTCGGCAAAAACGAGGCTTTTAGCCTTTGGAACCTGTGGAACCCTAAAGTCACTCGCCCGTTCGGTCCAACAATTGCAAGACATGATAATGAACACCATCAGAGGTCAATATGGTGGGAAATACAGTAGTGAAGAAGCGATGCTAAAAATAAAGGAGAAGAATACAGTAGCAACAACAAATAATACGGTAACCGAAGCAAAGGAAACAACAAATAATAATAAAATCGGAGAATAAGATAGTAGGAGAGTAATAATAACAATAATGATAAGGGAAACCAGACAATGCTCGACTACCTACTAACAATATTTTCAGGTATACAAGCAAAATCAGTTTGAAAACAATATATCAATATAGTGAATCCATACAAGCACTGGATAGTTGAACCAACCTATTATGGATCCAGTGAATACATCGGTCCAGTGATGCCAATAGTCATCAATCCGAGAAATTCCGACTAATGCAGCAAATAGAACAGGAAGCAAAACAATGCAGAGTTTTGCAGCATGACCTCTTCTGTCAAAAGCCTTCACCTTTCCACATAGGTACCATGAGAGGAAAGCAAGGCCAGCAAATGACCCTACAATCTTACAACCGTAAACTAGTGGCGGAGCCAGGATTTCCGCCGAGGGGGTTCAAAATATAAAAAAATAAATATACGAAGAAGCCTAAGGGGGTTCAACATCTACTATATATACATAAAAAATAATTTTAACCTTGTAAAAATAGTGTTTTTTTCCGCCGAGACCCCCTCGGCTCTATGTAGCTCCGCCACTACCGTAAACTTATTAACAAGTAAAAAAAAAAAAAAAAAAAAGAACAACAAAAATGAAGATAGTATGAATAAATGAAAAAACTACAAGTTGATTTCTCAGATTGTCACTCAACTAATAGTTATTATATCAAAAAGTCACCTTTCTTCTTAATTCCAATTTCTTTAACAAAGAAAGTGACCTTCTGAGATAATAACTACTTAGTTAAATGACTATTTGAGAAATCAACCCAAAAACTACTGACATGAGGTATGTCCACTGGGAAAGCTTTTATATCCTTCTTTGACAATTTTAGGGTCTCCATGACACTTAACATTCCCATTAGCTTCAAAGGCCTGCACATGAATTGGAAAATGTATCTTAATGCAAAATTCATTTAACAGTTGAAGTTAAACTTCTCGAGTTAACTATTATGCTATGACATACTCGCAATGACAGACACACAATCAATCACATAGTATACAGAGAAGAAAAATGAACACAAGATTTACAAGGTTTGGCTGACATATGTTCTCAGACAAGACATAGAAAAAATTCAACTATGATGAAAGCAAGACAATATAAAATTGAATTCTGCTCCTAGCATAGACCTCACGTACTATCCATTTAGGTTGTACCACAGACTTTTGAAGTTGGATCATAATTTGGACCACGTGAAAAATATCCAACGTTCAAGCCAATGGCGGAGCCAGAATTTCCGCCGATGGGGTTCAAAATATAAAAAAGAAAACATACGAAGAAGCCTAAGGGGGTTCAACATCTACTATATATATATAAAAAATAATTTTAACCTTATAAAAACAGTGTTTTTTTCCGCCGAGGGGGTTCAGATGAACACCCTCGGCATAGTGTGGCTCCGCCACTACAAGCCATAATAGTATATTAAAGTGTGAAAAAGGAGACATACCGCGATTCCATCAGGAAAGCACCTATAGAAAAAATTTGGGCGTGGACGACCAACAGCATCTTTGATGCTATCGGTGATTACTGCAGTCACTAGAACAGAATACATGATGCCTAGATTTACAAGAAAAAGCCTTTCAATTTCTTAGTATTAACTACAATTAAAATCCAAAAAAATTGAAGACTGCTCTTACTTTATAAAACATCAAGTAACACTCACCTAATATCGCATGATGCAAATCATAAACATCCCTCCTGTAGTGATAGTAAATGAGAAATACTGTCCACGGTAGAATTACTGCAAAGATCTGTTATAGCGGTGACATGATCAGAAACAACAACATACCCAGTGAATTTCTCTATGTTTTGTGGGAGGGTAGAGTATACGTAGACCTTACCCCTACCTTGGAAAGTAGAGAGGTTGTTTCCTGTAGACCCTCGGCACAAGGAAACATGAACAGAAAAGGAGGGGGGAAAAGCTCAGAAAAAGTATACTTATTTCTACCACAATACAAAAGAATGTAATAAGGGGACTATAATCATTTTGAGGTAAGGGAATTATTGAACTTTTAAAGCCATAAGCATAGTAGAGTTTAAATTCAAAACAGTATTGGCTGAGTAAGACTTTTTTATGCTATCAGGTCACCTTTGATGGGATTAATAACCTGAAGAATAAGGCATGTAACTTGCTACAAAGGTTAAACTACATTGACAGATAAAAGTCATTTACACTATTAGTAGTATATATAACTTAAATCCAAAGTAAATACATACAGGAACGGCCCACATTGGTATTGTGTCATGCTCTTTGAAAGGAAATTTCAGATCTTCTAACATTCTTGCGTTAGTATAGCGATTAAAAGGCTGAATGTAGTTTAAAAAGCCATCCATTGCTATAAGCACAAGTAAAATCAACCAGTCACATCTGTGCTTTTTGGCCACCTTAGCCCCATGGGATCTCACCGTGTGCCCTCCAAACTCTATTTCCGGCATCTTCGCCAGTCTTCTGTTACAAAATCAATAACATGAACGAGAAAGTTATGAATGGATAAATAAATGTTTACAAAAAAGAACGAGGCATCATGAAAAATCCAAGAGCTACATAACATTCCCCAAACTAAACAATATCATGAATCACCAAAAAAATGTTAAATGAAATCTTTAAATCGTCTTAAGGATGTAGTTTATGCATGAACAGTTGTTGATTCAAGGAAAGGTGATGTCTGAAGAAACCAAAAGCCATGTTACTTCCCTTTCTTTGGATGGTTCTTACATATTGTTACATAATGTATTTGTATTATATTGTATTGTACTGTATTATTTTGATAATTACAACATTTGAATAGAGGTAAAAACTTACCCACACGGGATGTTTACACCAAATGGATACGACTTATTATGATTAAGTGATTTAGAGTCTGTTTGGATGGGCTTATGCCTATAAGCTGCAAACAGCTTATAAGTTAAAAAAAATAAGTTGGGATAGTCTAACTTATTTTTTTTGGATTATAAGCTGAAAACAGCTTATAATCTGCTTTAGATAAGCTAAGTCAAATGGGCTCAATTATTTTTTTGAGCTTATTTTAAGCACAAAATGACTTTAAGCTGGCTAGCCAAACACTCAAAAAAGCTGAAAACAGCTTATAAGCCAATCCAAACGGGCTCTTAATGAAGTAAAAGTACATGTCAATTAACCATGATTAAGTAAAAAGAACTCTACATCCAAACACATGGCACACATATATTGGTTTGGTGTAAAACCCAATGCGGGTAGGTTTTAACCTTGAATAGGTTGTATCGTTTCGTATCGTTACATAATGCCACACATCAACAATTTGAAGGATGAACCTACAAGAAAAGTAGGGTACGGGATAGAGCTATTATAAAAACGCAGGGGTAAAGGATAAAATAGGATTATTAGATAATAAACAAAGATAAAATGAGAAAGAAAAAGGTAACTACGCGGTCACACCAAATCGGTCGTTACATAAAATGAGACTTTTCTTCGTTACACATCGATGAACTTAACGATACGATACAATAAAATTTAAGTAACAACCAAAACGAATATTGTATTTAAACTAACAGCACCATACGATATAATAGTCAATAGGTAACAACCATCCAAACAAGTTGTAAATGAATTAGGCATCATGAAAAATCCAAGGGCTACATAACATTTCCCAAATTCAACAATTTCTTGAATTGAGCATTTGGAGAATCACCAACAACAATGTTAAAAATGAAATCTCTAAATCGTTTAAGGATGTTGTTTATGCATGGATAGTTGTTGATCCAAAGAAAGGCGATATCTGAAGAAACCAAAACCCACGTTACTCTCCTTTGACAATTGATATACGAAATCCATTATAGAGAAAAATTGCTGAAAATGAAAAATGAAATGCAAGAAAAACATGCAAACAACCTAGATGTGTGACTAATGAAAGCAATAAAAAAAATTAATGACAAAAGAGAGAATGAATAGATCCAAACCTAGATGTACGCATATAAAATGCAAATTCAAGAAGATTAAGCAGAAGGAGAAGGAGAGGGCGATGTATTCCTGGTTTGGGTTAGGAGGATTTTTGTCCTTTCCAGGAATACATGCAATTGGAAAAAACAACGTTGTTTTGGTGTTTTAAGACACTTGGATCTTTCATTTTGACCTCTAATAAAAACTATGGGTCATAAACAACTCGAAAATCTTGTACACAAAAGTGCTGAGCGTTAATTACTTGAGGAACCAACAATATTTGACCAAACATTTAGGGTGTGTTTGGTACTGAGGAAAATGTTTTCTTGGAAAATAAATGGATTTTCTTCTTATTTTCTAGTGATTGGTAAGTAAAAAAATATACATTTATAGGCAATCTAGCAAAATACTATGGGGGTGGGGTGGGGAGTTGGGGTACAGGGGTGGCAAGGGGTGGGGGTGGAAGTCTGGTCGGGAGCGTTGGGTGGGTGAGCTTATTTTTCCTACTTTCATTCGAGAAGTCATTTTCCTTTTTTTTCCTAGAAAATATAGTTTTCAAAACATTTTTACAAAAGAGAAAATTGAAAAACTACTGAAAAATATTATCCTCCATACCAATCACACCCTTGGGAAAAAAATAAATGTTATTTATTTCTTTAGTTGTCAAAAGTCCCTATATCAGTAGTGTACTAAAAGTAATAATTTAAAGTAGATATATTAGCCAAAACAATATATTTGCCAAAACAACTATGGCTATTAATAAAGAACTTATCTTAGATTGGGGAAATCCTTCTTTGGTTACTCCCTCTGTCCCAATTTATTTGACACTTTTCGCTTTTCGAGAGTCAAACTTCTTAATTTTGACTGTGTGTTTGAACATAGAATCTTAGAATTTTTCAAAATAAAATTTACATATTTGGAAACTACGTAAAAAACACTATACGTCAGCATAATTAATAATTTAAAAATATTTGAAAAATATATGAAAAAATCACGGTCAAAGAACAACTCATTTGACTCTCGAAAAGCGAAAAGTGTCAAATAAATTGAGATCGATGGAGTATTTGTTTTTTTCCATGCCTTCCTTTTGGGCAATCAATATCCTCCTTGGGTTAGCATTGAGATGGATATATCAAAGGGAAAAGGGTCTAATATACCCCTCTACTTTGGTTTATTGGCTAACTTTGCTCTTTGTTAGCCAAAGTAGTCAAATATACCCCTCCCGTTACAAGTTGGGGCAAAATATACTCCTACCGTTAGCAAAGTTTCAAAAATACTCCTCATTTCTAATATATTCCCACATAAGCAAGTCTAGTCATTGGAATTAGGTGACGTGGACGTCATATGGCATTTAACTAATTCTATGTGGTGCCTACGTGGCAATTTTTTAAAAAACAATCTAGAAAATTGATTTTTTTTAAAAACAAATCTGGAAAAAATGGCTTTAAAAATCTGAAACTTTTTTGTTCTAATAAAACCCGCTTCTTAAAAAAATATATTATGGAAAATTGGATTTTTTAAAAATTAATCCAAATTTTAAAAAACAAATAGGACACTTTTTAAAAAAAAAAATACTTTACAGTTTTCCAGATTTAAAAAAATAAATCATTTTCCAGATTTTTTAACTAAAGTATCCAATTTTCGAGAATATATTTTTAAAAAAGGGGTTTAATTAAAACAAAAAAGCTTCATATTTTTAATAAAAGCCATTTTTTTTTTCAGATTTGTTTAAAAAATATCTATTTTCTAGATTGTTTTTTAAAAAATTGTCACGTAGGTACCACATAGAATAAGTTAAATGCCATGTGGCGTCCATGTCACTCAATTCCAATGACTGGACTTGCTTATGTGGGAATATATTAGAAATGAGTGGTATTTTTGAATCTTTGCTAACATGAGGGGTATATTTGGCCGCAACTTGTAACGGGAGAGGTATATTTGACTACTTTAGCTAACGGAGGGCAAAGTTAGCCAATAAACTAACGTAGAAGGGTATATTTGACCCTTTTCCCTATATCAAATGCTAGGTATGAAACTCGAATGAAATACCTTTTTTTTTTTTTTTTTTTTTTGCAATTCTAAGTCTTGGTAACTGAGTTTAAACAAAATCAAGATGGAAAAGGAGAAGGTTTCATTCGGAAAACTATATTATGTTTATTATCAAATTTTGATAATGAAATCAAACCAACTTCTCAATATAAAGATGGACGAGGCCGTTTGTTTACCCTTAAAACGATACAATTAGATTTGTAAGTGGTTATATGATACGTGGCTAGATTAATAAGTTACGTATAATAATAGTATGCGAACAATAAACGTATATTGAAGAATAAGAGATAGTAAAGCTTAAGAAACCAAATTGTAGATTCTGAGAATTGGTCTGGTTTTGGGAAGTGACTTCTCTAACCCGAGCCAATTAGTAAGAAAATTCCACTCTCCTTTTCAGATTACAAGTATGATGAATAGTAAAAAACTAGCCCTAAAATGAAGGGGGTACATCCCTATTTATAGCTACAAATAGATGGGCTTAGTACAACATAAAAAAGGCCTTTTAAGAAAACCCTAAAATGGATAAGGCGGTGTCCGTACGAATATTCTGACATCCGTACCGTTGTCAGCGCAAATGACGGAATGGTAGGTGACGTGTAGTCTAGCCCGTAACGGATACTCCGAGCCTGTGTCAAGTGTCTTCCCCTCAGGTTCGATTTTTTTGTGCTTGTCAACATACCCTCGGTTTTTGACACTTAGTTGGAAAAACTCACAATTCCTCGGCCTTCGTTCCTTTCGATCTTAGCCAAGGCTAACGAAATTGTTCCTCTCCCACTTCACACCGAACAGCTGCAATATTTACTCCGATTTTTACCACATATAAATTGTCTTGGTTTTTACCGTATATAGTTAGCTTCGGTTTCTACCGGTATACAGATTGCATCGGTTTCTACCGTATACAGATAGTCCCCACACTTCTCGGATTGAAGTTTCATCGAAGTGACAGGAAGTGGATAAATAACCTCGGTGACTTCCTTAGAACGCTTCCCTTTGAAAACTGGCGAGAAATGATACGTCTCTTTATGTCACATCTTTCTAACCTCAGACACGTGTCTTCTCTTGGTTGGACGACTTCGGTAACCGCCTCAAAGTTTCCTCTATAAAAGGCACCACAATCATTTTTATTTTTCACTTTTTACCTTTCACCTCTTTTGATTGTTTCCTTCCTCTTTTGCTCCTCTTGTTAAATTTTTCTCGAGTTTCTGAGCTTCGACATTTTCCGAAAAAACTCCCATCCGAGGTCCCAAAATTCACTCGATTTCTTGGGAAATTTCCTTTAATCCTTTATAACTTCATCGTTTCATCTCCAAATCTACATATGTCCATATTTTTAGTCTTCAGGTCTTTATAGCTTCATCTTTTTCATATTCAAACCTTCATATCTTCATACTCCGATCTTCAAAACTCACGAAATGGCAACGAACACCAAATCTACTTCCAAAAACGTTCCCTCAGTTTCTTCTCCGAATACTGAGGTTATAACCAACCCCGAGGGAAAACACAAGCTAGCTCCTTCGAACCACAGGCAAAGATATAATCCCCTCGAAATACAATTTTGATCATGAGTTCGTGGTCGAGACGACTGTAGAAGAGTTTGATCGAGGTTTCGATGTCATGCGTTACCCCTTATCGATCAAAGAGGCGCATCTTCCTAGAGTCCGAACTGAGTGCGGTTGGGATAATCGCCCTATAGAGAACGTTTCTCCTGGTGATGATGAGGCAATCACTGACTTTAAGGAGGGTTTTTTTTATATTTACACATACCCTTTTACTTTCAAGCTCGACCCCCCAATTGATCTGGTTATCCTTAAGATGTTTCGGACATATAAAGTGTGCCTCGCTCAAATTGGTCCGAAGGTTTGGAGGATCGTGGCCTGCCTCCGCCTTCTGGCCAACAATGCTAATGTCGACTTCACCCTACACCACCTGATTCGGTTATACTGTCCGAGGATCTTTCGTGGCAGAGTTATAAAGCTCGCCAAATGAGGGAGGAACCCCATTCTTTCCTGCATTGATGAGAACAGAGATCGTGGCTGGTACAAGCGTTTTGTTCGGGTTAGAACCGCGGACATTATACCGGCGGAGTACATGCCTTTCCCCGAAAGATGGAACGATAAACGTAAGTCTTATAGGGCTTATCCCCTTTTTACGTGTCTTTGAACATTTCTCTTAACTATTTTTGATGTTTCAGCTGATGGATGGCTTCCGGAGGCGATCCCCTGATACACTCGGTGGATCGAAAGTATTATTAGCCAGCATCTGCACCAAGAGCGGACATGGAAAGATCTATCCCACGAAAGGTAGGCAGCACAGATTCTCTTTCCTTTGCTTCTCGTTATTTTCTTCCGTTCAACTTTCTTCCGATTTAACCTTTTCGGTATTCAGGTTTGGAAAAAAGTTCTTTAACTCCACGCCCGACACCAGCGGATGAACCCTCCACACCGGGTTCAGATTTTGATATTTTAGGATCAGCATGGCTTATAGCCGAGGGTGAAAAGAAGAAAAAGAAAACCAAGTCCTCTAAGGGCCACAAAAGAAATAATTGTTCGAAGGATGCAGCGGGTGCATTCGGAGCTCGAGGTTTGAGGGATGAGCCTGATGATGACATCTGGGTCGGGAGAATTAGCTATAAACCTTCTATCACTGCTATCGAGGTTGAGACAACTCTGGTGGAGGTACCGGAGGAGAGCGTCGCAGTTAATCTTCTCGGTTCTGCCATAGGTGGGAAAGTTGAGACCCTTTTACCCCCGGTAACCAAATATCTCCAAGCCTCAATTCCTGTAAGGGTCGTCGAGATGATCGACGTTATGGGCGACACTTCCCCTGAGGTAGAGCCCTCGGCAAAAAGAGCTAGACGGGCCGAAACAACTGCACCTCCTTCTCTTGCTCCATCCTCGGAGCAGGAGAGTTTTGATCACATATTTGCCGATAATCCTCCTGGAACAGCGGAAGCCTCGAGGTTCGGACACCTCCCTATTCCACAAGCATCGAGGAGGGCTACTCGGTCTACTGAGTCTGGTTCGAGATCTCGACTTGTAGATGTTTTTCCGGCTCCAAGTGCAGAGCCGATGAGGACAAGGTCGACCATGGTGACAGTTAGTAAAGACTGTAGTTTTATATCCCGCCTCATGGGAGTGGCCAGTTACCTCCGACTTTTTGTGTCAGGGTCTGATAAAGAGAAAATGATCGGACTCTCATGGCAGTGCCTTCTCAACGAGAGTGACAGAACTCTCATGGAAGTGCCTTCTCAATGAGAGTATGCACGCTGACAACCGGGTGAACATCCTTCTCCTTTTTTCCTTCCAACAAGTTTCAACTTATTTCAATGTCTGCTGATTTCTAACTCTTTTCCTTTTTGCAGTCTGTCATTCATGAGAACGAAGGTTTTCTTTAAGCCCAGCACGAAATAGATGACTTACGGGCCTAGTTGGATGCCTAGAGATGAGAGACTGAGAAGTTCAAACATCTTCATCAATAAAAAAAAATCAGTTGAGCCAAATCGTCGGTCTGCCGACCCTCCTAGCTGAACTCAAAGTAGCTAAGAAGGAGATTCCTTGTTTAAAAAATGAGCTCGATGATTCGGTTCAGAAGAACAAAGTCCTGGAAGAGGACAATAAGCAACTCAGCCAAGGGAATTCCGAGCACATTTCAAAGCTCGGTGAATTAGAGGCCACCATTGCCCAATTGAGGCAGGGACTAGACTCCGTCAAAGGCGAAGCTGCAAACATGGAGGAGATGTTTAGGCAGCTCGAGTCCGAAAGTACCGTTGAGAAAGAAACCTTGAAGTTTGCCTAAGAGAAAGCCGAGAGTCGAGCCCAGACCAATGAGAAACTCAAGAGTGAGATCAAGGCCGCTATTCGAGACAATGATGGACTTCAGGCTATGCTGGCAGCTTCTAACGAGGTTCAGATTACTCTGAGCGATATGAGGCCCGAGCTGGAGGAAAATTAAAAGAGGCTCAGGATGACTTGAAGGAAGCCCATGATGAAGTTGAGGCTACCGAGGCTCTGTCCACCCTTCTAGTAGAATATGAGAAGTGGAAGTCTCAAAGGTCTACGCTCGAGGCTGCTCAACAAGGTGTTGTAGATATCCCTGCTCGGATTGCCGAGGCAAAGGTACTCGAGGATAAATCCAAAAACTCACTTGAAGATAGTTCCGAGGAAGACCCTGAAGGGTCCGTCTCTGATGACTCGGGTTCTTCTACAACAAATTAACTAGGCTTAAAAGGACCTTTTTATTTTGTTTCAATTTTTTGTAAATCTTTACAAGGATAGGCTTTGGCCCTTTATGATATAAAATTTGTATGGGCTCTCTTTTGCCAGTATTTCTTTTGATTATTTATGACACTTAGCCATATGAGACTTGAGCTAAGTGAACAATTTTGATATTTGTTTTGTTTGGAAACAGCTTAGGTTCGACCTTGGGCCATTAACAATTTTTGTCTTACCAGTCGAGCAGTTGATCAGTTGATAATTTCTCTTTTTAACGAAAAAATGAGCCAATTTAACGTATGAGTTTTGGGATCTACTTATACTCGTTCCTTTTTAACCGATATCTTAATGAGGGCTTGTCCGCGGGAGCCTTTTTATGCTTTGTGAATTCGGACGTCTCCGAACCACTTCGGGCATATGAGTCGAGGTCTTTAATTACACAACCCTCTTTCTACTATTTGAAGTCTTTGTAAGTTGGGCTCGACTAATTTTTACCTTAGTGCCTTTATCTATTTTGTGACGGCAATCCGCAGTCGAGGGTAGCCCATGGGCTTTAATAAATAGTTACTCTCGGGTACTTTCATAAGAGAGCATATTTGATGCGTATTTTTACCGAAGTATTTTTCTTCATATTTCAAATAATTGTCTCGTACAAGAAACTAAGGACTTCTGTAACACCCCGTAAACTTGAACTAGGTGTGAATGTGTAAAAATTTAGGGTTAAGAAGGTATTTTATCTATATGAATCCATTCGGGATGAATTCAGGTGGAAGGTAGTTGTTTTGAAGTCAAACCAACTAGAAGTTCTTAAGGGCTCTTAATCTCGCCTAAGTTTCGGTAGGTCTGTCTTCTGGGAGATTTTCGTGCAAATGTGTTGAGAATTTGGAAACACCTCTTTGATGAAAGTTGTAGATCTTTAAAATAGCTTTCCAACGGTAGTCGCCCAGCCCAAGAAAAGTTATGTACAAAAAGTTATACCGTTTTACTGAAGCCTATCTATGCTGGAATTTTGGTCCACGTTACGGTGAGGCGTTACGGACCGTAACACCATACCATAACGTTAACTTTTTTCACCAAACATTCTGAAAATTTTGGTCACGTTACGGTGAGGTGTTACAGTCCATAACACGCGTTACGGGATCGTAACACGCTACCATAACGTCAATTTTTTCACCCAAAAATTATAAATAGTTCAGTTATTTTATTCACTTCTCCACTTTCTGAAAACCCCTAAGAACGAAAACCATTCCTCCAAGTCTTGAACTGAAAGGTGAGAACATCTTTATCATTGGTAATCCATCCTAGCATCAAACCCATGATTCTTAACATAATTCTTGTAACAAAAACCTAGGGTTTGCAAAGTAATCCTTCGCAAAGTGACTCAAGCTAGGGTTTTGGGTGTTCTTCCCTAAGAAGGTGAATTGTTAAGATACGTAAAGCATAATTAAGGTATGTCTCTCTCTTGAAAAACTTATTTTGAATGAAAAATCACTTTTTGAAACTATTGTTGGAAGTATAAATTTCATTCAAGGCTCTTTAATGAATGAAAAGAAAAGTAATCTTTTCATGTTTCTTGAACTCTAATTCATGTCTAAATAGTGGTTAATGTGTGTGAGAGGACAAACCCACATTAAACCTAGATTGTAACAAACCCTATATATGTATATGATATTATGAACGTTTTCCTCTATAAGAGATGCTTAATAATGATGGTTAAGGGTTAGTAATGATATTCTCATGGATGAATTAGGACATGGAAATCTTTCGTAAAGAAATTAAACGTTTTCAAAACATTGATTGAAATGACTTATTCTTTCAATATGGCATAATGAACCTTAATGATAATTGATGATGTGACTACATTACAAATGAATTATGAATTGGCTTCTATGCTATGAAAACTGGTTGTTGTGTTTTGCCTAGCTACTTGGGAGGAAGGGTATCCACTATGGATCCTAGTGTGATAACGCCTAGCCATTCGGGAGGAAGAGTGGCCACTTCCGGGTTCGCTACTTGGGGTGTGATTATGCCTAGCTATTCGGGAGGAAGGATAGCCACCATTGAATTTCATATTCCGGTGTGATGCACTGCTATGAATAGGGAACTTCAAAGGTCATCCCTTCGTTATGATTGATTTTTGGTCCTACATTGGCAAGTGAGATATTCCCATCTTTTAATGGAACTGTTCTTAATAATCATGATCAACTTAAATGGCATATTTGGAGGTTGGAACTTGACAAGGACTTTATAACCTGTTTTGATAATTGTCTTTCATTGAGATAAACAAGCTGAATAACTGTTTTCATATTGTGTCACACTATCCTCAGAGCTGATTTCTTTATATGTTATTACACCGTATTTTCATATCACTTGTTGTCCCCGAGGCATTCACTGAGTACGAAGTACTCAGGCATACCATTGTTGTTTTTTATGGTATGTTAGGTAACGAAGAAGAGCAGGTTCGTGACATTCAGAACGTTTAGGAGAACTTGCTGGTGCTGCTGATTTGGTGAGCCCACATGCTTGTTCGTAGGACACTCATTTATTGATTCCATTTATTTATATTAGTTTCCAGGCTACGTCCCGTTGAGTTAGATTTATTCCTTATTCTTAAAAGCTCTTTAGTATACATTCAAATGTAGGTATAAGAAGAGTTGTTGTTTAGCTCTTTCGGGCACACTATCATGTTTTGGTTGAATTATTTAAATTATAAAGACTTCCGCTGATTTTATTCTTACATCATGACTTGTTTAAATTTATTTTATAAACTGTTGGAGGTGATTATTGAACCTGGGGGTTCAAGTGTCATTGTGCATCTTTTAGGTTCTTCCAATGTTGTTCATGAAGTCGAATACCGATCACGTCTTGGGTGGGTTTTGGGGCGTGACATGCCTGGTATCAGTGCCTAGGTTTAAATACGTCCTAGGATTGTCATTTGTGTCTGTGGAGCTGTGTCTAGTGGAGTTTTTCTTGTGCAGCCTGATCACCTGCATGACTGAAAGACTCCCAGGACATTTATAGATGTTTCTGATTCTTCTTGATTCTAGATTGTGTTACAGAGCTTGAAATCATTTTAGGATCATTCTAATGAGTTCATTAACTTATTCCTAGTAGAAATGGCTCTGACGCGATCCAAAAATGGTAACCGAGGATGTCCCGTGGGAGTTAACCGAAATCTTGGGGGCGCGAATGCTGGTAACGGAAACAATATTGGGAATCAAGCACCACCTCCAGTACCGCCTACTCCTGTTGTGGGTGTGCCAGAGATTGGTACTATGAAAATGGCTATTCAAATGTTGACTGCATTGGTTGCGGCTCAGCAGCAGCATGGAGGTGTAGGACCTTACGGTGGAGGCAGACTTAAGCAATTCCTTGACTTGAAGTCACCAGAGTTCTTCGGGTCACGAGAGATGGATGACTCCCAACATTTTTTAGATGAGACCTTCAAGGCATTGAGGGCAATGGATGCCCAGGATTTCGAAGCTGTGAGGCTTGCTTCTTATCAGTTGAAGGATGTTGCTCACGCATGGTTTGAGATGTGGGAGTCTGAGAGGGGTAACGCTGGTTTAGCTCCGATATGGGCTGAATTTGAAGAGGCATTCATGGAAAGGTTTTTGTCTGATGAGGAGAGATTTGATATGGCTATGAAATTTGAAAAGCTAGAAAAGGGTAACAAGTCGGTTCGTGAGTATAGTTTGGAGTTCACCCGTTTGTCAAAGTATGCTTTATACATGATTCCGACTGAAAAGCATAAGTTGACTCATTTTGTAAAAGGCTTGGTACCACGTATCAAGTCTGCATGTGCTGCTGTTGCTATGTCTCCTACTTGCACTTTCTCATCTCTGGTTGGGTTTGCTGAACAGCAGGAGAGTTGGAAAAATGAAGAAAAGGTGGATCGAGACCAGAACAAGAAGGCCCGATCTGCGGGTGGTTTCGGTGGTAACAGCTATAATGGAGGGCAGAAGAGAGGGTATACTGCACCTGCTCAGCTTGGTTCTTATTCCCATGCTAGTATGCCTTCTGGTAGGTAAGGCCAGAAAAATTCAAAAAAATAAAATAAAAATAATAATAATAATAATAATAATAATAATAATAATAATAATAATAATAATAATAGTAGTAGTAGTAGTAGTACTAGTAAGTTTTCACAGGGAAGTAGTCGTCCACCAGTATGGGAAGAACATATCTGTCATCATTGTGGGATTAGAGGCCACATTAAGAGGGAATGCAGAAAGTGGCTACGTGATATGGTTTCTATGAATAACCAAAAGAATGATTCGCCTGCTTCTGCATTTGCTAAAACTCCGCCTGCTGGTAATGCTAACAATAATAATCAGAATGATTGTAATAACGACAAAGGAAAGAAAGTTGCTAATACTTCTGGTGAAGGGACAGCTCGACTTTATGGGCTGACTCATAGGGAGGCAGCTAAGGCTTCTGACACTGTGGTTACAAGTATCCTTACCATATGTTCTCATGATGTTTACTGATTGATTGATCTGGGTTCAAATTTATCCTATGTAACCCCTTATTTTGCTCTTGATATGGGTATGAAACCTGAACCTTTGTTAGAACCCTTTGATGTCGTTACGCCTTCTGGTGTTCCTGTTATTGCTTCTAGAGTGTATAGAAATTGTGTTGTTGTGATTAAGGGACGTGAGACCGTGGCTGATTTGTATGAACTTGAGATGGTGGATTTTGATGTAATTATGGGGATGGACTGGTTGTCCGCGTGTTATGCTAATGTGGATTGTCTCCATAATTTAGTTCGTTTTGCCTTTCCCGATGAGCCTGTTATCGTGTGGGAGGGTGAAATCGCTAAGCCAAGGGGTAGATTTATTTCTTATCTTAAGGCTCATAAGATGATTACTAAGGGGTGTATTTACCATTTGGTTGCTGTTAATTATACAAAAGTCATAGTACCTGAATTTGCATCTGTTCCCATAGTTAGTGATTATCTTAAAGTGTTTCCCGAAGATCTCCCTAGTATCCCTCCTGATAGGGTTATTGATTTTGGGATAGATGTTATTCCCGACACCCAACCTATTTCTATTCCACCTTATCGTATAACTCCAGCGGAGCTAAGGGAGTTAAAGGATCAGTTGAAGGGCTTGTTGGATAAAGGTTTCATCCGACCAAGTTCCTCACCTTGGGGTGCTCCAGTCTTGTTTGTTAGAAAGAAAGATGGTTCCCTTAGGATGTGTGTTGATTACCGTCACCTTAATAAAGTGACCATTAAGAATAAATATCCTTTGCCTAGGATAGATGATCTACTTGACCAACTTCAGGGTGCTAAGTTCTTTTCAAAGATTGACCTGAGGTCTGGGTATCGCCAACTGAAGATAAAGGAAAAGGATATCTCGAAAACCACTTTCCATACTCGTTATAGGCACTTTGAGTTTCTAGTCATGTCCTTTGGATTGACTAATGCTCCTGCTGCATTCATGGATTTGATGAATCATGTGTTTAAGCCTTATCTAGACAGTTTCATTATTGTGTTTATTGATGATATTTTGGTGTATTCTAAAAGTCGTGAGGATCGTATAAATCACTTGAGGATAACTTTGACAACACTTGAGGAGAACGAGCTTTATGCAAAATTCTCTAAGTGTGAATTCTGGCTTGAGTCTGTGGCTTTGTTGGGTCATGTGGTGACTGGTGACGGCATTAAAGTAGACCCTCAAAAAATTTCAGCGGTTAAGGATTGGCCTAGACCAACTAGTGCGACGAAAATTCGTAGTTTCTTGGGTTTAGCAAATTATTACCGAAAGTTTATGGAAGGCTTTTTGTCAATAGCCTCTCCATTGACTAAATTGACACAGAAGACTGCTAAGTTTCAGTGGTCCGAAGCTTGTGAAAAAAGTTTCTAAGAACTTAAGACAAGGTTGACTTCAGCTCCTATTTTGACTTTACCTTCTGGGTCTGGTGGATATATGGTGTATTGTGATGCTTTCAGAATTGGTTTGGGTTGTGTATTGATACAGAATGGTAAGGTGATTGCTTATGCTTCGCGATAGTTGAAGAAGCATGAGAAGAATTACCCGACTCATGACTTGGAGTTGGCTATCGTGGTATTTGCCTTGAAAATTTGGCGCCATTATTTGTATGGTGAGCATTGTGATGTTTTTACTGACCATAAAAGCTTGCAATACATCTTTAAACAGTGAGAGTTAAATCTCAGACAGAGGGAGTGGGGAGTTGTTGAAAGATTATGACTTGAACATTTTGTATCATTATGGTAAGGCTAATGTGGTTGTTGATGCTTTGAGTAGGATGTCTATGGGCACGTTAGCTTATTTGCGTGCACATGACATGCCCATGGGGAGGGAAATTCGAAGACTTGCTAGTCTTGGGGTCAGACTTAATGAAACTGAAGATGGGGAGTTAGTGGGAATCACGCTATCACGGTCTGACATGGTGGAAAGGATAAAATCGAAGCAATATGATGATGAACTTTTGTCAAAGATGAGAGATGGAGTGGAAAGGGGTGAGTACACTTTATTTACTGTTGATACTGGTGATAGTGTTCTGCGGTTGCAAGGACGATTGTCTGTTCCTGATGTTGATGGTCTTCGACAAGAATTAATGATGGAAGCTCATAGTTCCAAGTATTTGATTCATCCGGGTTCCACCAAAATGTATAAGGACTTGAAGCAGCACTATTGGTGGAGAAGTATGAAGGTCGATATTTCTAACTTTGTAGCTAAGTGTTTGAATTGTCAACAAGTGAAGGCTAAACATCAAAGACCTGGTGGTCTGGCAGAATATCGAGATTCCGCAGTGGAAGTGGGAGGTGTTCAATATGGATTTCATTGTGGGTTTACCCTGCACAAAGGCCAAATTTGATTCGATTTGGGTAATCGTGGATAGACTCACAAAGTCTGCCATTTTCTCCCTGTGAAGACGTCATATACCGCAGCGGAGTACGCCAAGTTATATCTAAAAGAGATAGTTAGATTGCATGATGTTCCGACATCGATTATATCTGACAGAGGTACGCAATTTACTGCTCACTTTTGGAAATCCTTTCAGGAAGGTTTAGGTACTAGAGTGAATTTGAGTACCGCTTTTCATCCTCAAACTGATGGGAAAGCAGAGAGGACTATTCAGACTTTGGAGGATATGTTGCGTGCTTGTGCAATTGATTTTGGAGGAAGTTAGGATAAACACCTACCTCTGGTGGAATTCGCTTACTACAATAGTTATCAGGCGAGTATTCAGATGGCTCCTGATGAGGCTCTTTATGAGAGGCATTTCAGATCTCTAATTGGGTGGTTTGAACCCACTGAAGTAGAATTATTGGGTTCTGATTCAGTTCATGAGGCGATTGAAAAGGTAAATCTTATTGTGCAACGACTGAAAACCGCTCAGAGTAGACAAAAGTCTTATACGAACATGAGGCGTAGAGAATTGAAATTTGCTGTTGGTGACTAGGTTTTCTTGAAAGTGTCACCTATGAAGGGGGTAATGCGTTTTGGCAGAAAGGGCAAGCTTAGTCCTCGCTATATTGGTCCTTATGAGATTACTAGAAGAGTTGGAAATGTAGCTTATGAGTTGAGATTACCGGCTGAGATGTCCATGGTTCATCCGGTGTTTCACATTTCGATGTTGAGGTTGTATAAACCTGATCCTTCTCATGTGTTGAACTATGAAGAGGTTGAGATTGATGAATCCTTGGCTTATGAAGAAGAACCAATTCAGATTTTGGATCTCCAAGTTAGAAGGTTGAGAACAAAGGATGTTGCGTCAGTTAAAGTGTTGTGGCGAAACCAAAATACCGAGGAAGCTACTTAGGAAGTGGAAGAGGACATGAAGAAGAGATATCCTTACTTGTTCCCTATTTCAGGTATGAGTTAAGTTTCGAGCTATTCATTCGCAAGGGCATTGCATGGTTAAAATTCTTGGTGGTTAGTGACCTTCCTAGAATACAATTCTCATTCGAGGACGAATGATCTTAAGGGGGGAGATAATGTAACACCCCGTAAACTTGAACTAGATGTGAATGTGTAAAAATCTAGTGTTAATATGATATTTTATCTATATGAATCCATTCGGGATGAATTCGAATGGAAGGTAGTTGTTTTGAAGTAAAACCAACTAGTGAAGTTCTTAAGGGCTCTTAATCTCGCCTAAGTTTCGGTAGGTCTGTCTTCCTGGCGATTTTCGTGCAAATGTGTTGATAATTTGGAAACACCTCCTTGATGAAAGTTGTAGATCTTTGAAATAGCTTTCCAACGGTGGGTCTCCCAGCCCAAGAAAAGTTACGTACAAAAGGTTATGCCCGTTTTACTGAAGCCTATCTTTGTTGGAATTTTGGTCCACGTTACAGTGAGGCGTTACGGACCGTAACACCATACCGTAACGTCAACCTTTTTCACCAAGCATTCTGAAAATTTTGGTCACGTTACGGTGAGGTGTTACAGTCCGTAACACGCGTTACGGGACCATAACACGATACCATAACGTCAATTTTTTCACCCAAAAATTATAAATAGTTCAGTTATTTTATTCACTCCTCTACCTTTTGAAAAATCCTAAGAACGAAAACCATTCCTGCAAGTCTTGACCTGAAAGATGAGAACATCTTTATCATTAGTAATCCATCCTAGCATCAAACCCATGATTCTTAACATAATTCTTGTAACAAAAACCTAGGGTTTGCAAAGTAATCCTTCGCAAAGTGACTCAAGCTAGAGTTTTGGGTGTTCTTCGCTAAGAAGGTGAATTGTTAAGATACGTAAAGCATAATTAAGGTATGTCTCTCTCTTGAAAACTTATTTTGAATGAAAAATCACTTTTTGAAACTATTGTTGGAAGTATTAAATTTCATTCAAGGTATCTAGATCTTGTTCCATACCACCTGGTGAGAGCTTGGAGGTGTGATAAATGGAGGAAGATCAAGGCTCCAGAATTATTATTTTCAAGAGCTTTTCATTGCTGGTTTTAGCTTATTTTCTTAGTTAGTTTAGCTTTTCTTTTGCTTCTTTTGTTTCCTAGCTTCTTTTTTGGTTTCAAACTCTCCTATTTTGGAGTAGTTCTTCTGTATAGATTTTTATTTTAATAAATCCCCATCATCACGATGGTTTCATTTTAAAAAAAAATCATTCAAGGCTCTTTTATGAATGTAAAGAAAAGTAATCTTTTCATGTTTCTTGAACTCTAATTCATGTCTAAATGGTGGTTAATATGTGTGAGAGGACAAACCCACATTAAACCTAGATTGTAACAAACCCTATATATGTATATGATATTACGAACATTTTCCTCTATAAGAGATGCTTAATAATGATGGTTAAGGGTTAGTAATGATATTCTCATTGATGAATTAGGACATGGAAATCTTTCGTAAAGAAGTTAAACGTTTTCAAAACATTGATTGGAATGACTTATTCTTTCAATATGGCATAATGAACCTTAATGAAAATTGATGATATGACTACATTACTAATGAATTATGAATTGGCTTCTATGCTATGAAAACTGGTTGTTGTGTTTTGCTTATCCGGAGGAAGGGTAGCCACTATGGATCCTAGTGTAATAATGCCTAGCCGTTCGGGAGGAAGAGTGGCCACTTCCGGATTCGCTACCTGGGGTGTGATTATGCCTAGCTATTCGGGAGGAAGGATAGCCACCGTTGAATTTCATATTCCAGTGTGATGCGCTGCTATGAATAGGGAACTTCAAAGGTCATCCCTTCGTTATGATTGATTTTTGGTCCTATATTGGCAAGTGTGATATTCCTATCTTTTAATGGAACTTTTGTTAATAATCATGATCAACTTAAATGGCATATTTGGAGGTTGGAACTTGACAAGAACTTTATAACCTGTTTTGATAATTGTCTTTCATTGAGATAAACAAGTTGAATAACTATTTCCATATTGTGTCACACTATCCTCAAAGCTGATTTCTTTATATGTTATTACACTTTATTTTCATATCACTTGTTTTCCCCGAGGCATTCACTGAGTACGAAGTACTCAGGCATACCATTGTTGTTTTTTATGGTATGTTAGGTAACAAAGAAGAGCAGGTTCGTGACATTCAGAACGTTTAGGAGAACTTGCTGGTGCTGCTGATTTGGTGAGCCCACATGCTTGTTTGTGGGACACCATTTATTGATTCCATTTATTTATATTAGTTTTCAGGCGGCGTCCCGATGAGTTAGACGTTCATTCCTTATTCTTAGAAGCTCCTTAGTATACATTCGAATGTGGGTAGAAGAAGAGTTATTGTTTAACTCTTTCGGGCACACTATCATGTTTTGGTTGAATTATTTAAATTATAAAGACTTTAGCTGATTTTATTCTTACATCATGACTTGTTTAAATTTATTTTATAAACTATTAGAGGTGATTATTGAACCTGGTAATCATAACCACAACGTGAATATAATTGTATGCTCGTAAAAATCATTCCTCACAGTGGAGGCTTATAACATATCATATCGTATAATAATATATATCAACAAGTACCGGGGGACATAAGAGGTACGTATTATGAGTTTCATATGAAGCAAATGTTATGTTTATGCTAGCATGAACCATGATTGATATGAACACTGACAGAAGAATGAACAAAGGAGTTCTATTTCTCTTTGGCAATAAACAAGGAAAATGAGAATACAAAATTCTTCTTCGATGTAAGTTATTCACGAGGAAAGGGCGGGTCTAACCATCTGTACCAATTTGAGGTGAAACAACTCAAATCTGACGAAAACAATTCAATAAACGGTTATCTGAATTCTATTCATGCCGAAAAGCATAGAGAAAGCCTTGCATACCTCGTCGATTGGAGTTATACACATTTCCCAAAGCCTCGAATACTTTACAACTGACTTCCTACAGGACACGAATAATTCGAGATCAACTTTGAGCATATAGCCAATAAAAATCCTCATTTAGGCATTTTATCGAGCAACTAATAGGCATGAGTTTGTAAGCTCTTCGTACTATAGCTTCTTGTAAAACACTACCAAAAACCTACTTTTCTACTACTCCTTACTACCATGATTCAATCCATACCATCATAACTCCAAACAATACAACAAACCCAACACAAATAGCTCAACATGTTAGCCATGTCCATGGAAGCTTCAAGTTTTAACCATAACTTATTCATATGGGATTTTCCCTCCATTTTCTTAGGTTTAAACACTTATAAAGCTTAAGAAGAGGATAAAGGGATCAAAATATACCTCAAAACTATGAAAATCACTCCAAACTATAAATTGCTTCTTGATGAAGTTTCCTCCCAAATATTTAGTTAGCGAGAATTTACCGATTCGAAGATCACTACCTTGTTCCATGTGTTAGACTTGTATAATTTGCCCTTTGATTATCTTGTGTTTGATAGGTAAGTGTTTAAGGATGAATCCTAGGGTTTGGAGGTCGTAGGAAGAGGAAAAATAAGAGACAAGTCGTGGAAGGGGTAAATATATATGCAAAGCCAACTTTGAACACCGACTATGTTCGCTGTTCCCACGGCAGTTTGCACCCCTGGACGGAAATGCGAATATCTCTCTTTTCCGATGTTGTATCAATGAATGGTTAAACGTTCTAGAAACTAGGCTCGTAGACCTTAGATTTGGTGGGTGGATCACTTAGTAAGTCCAAGTATATTGAGAGAAAAGCTTCGCGACATCTGACCCAAATTTCAGTAAAATTTACAAACTTAACTTGTGACGCCCTTTGTCAGCTTTCATATTACAACTCGTTTCACTTCCAAACTTAACAAGCGGCCATTATACGATTCAAATACTTCATATCATTACTTTCTTACCATGTGAAGCACTCCTAATCTCACCCAAAAGTACAAGTTATCGTATTCCCAACTTGCCGACTTTTGACGAAACTCATGGTTCTTTGATTCATTCACCCTCCAAACCTTCCGCCACTTAATAATCTTATGTATAGACTCTTATAACCATTTATATTAATAATCTCAATCCCTTTTAACCTCAAGATAATTTCTTTTGAACTTGCGTTGACTAACTCATGATGCGACTTTAACGTGCGAAAATCCAGGGTGTAACTTCCTTCCCCCCTTAAGCACATTCGTCCTCGAATGTTGAGAGATATTATAACTCTTGGGATTTCCAAATATTTTGGCAGAGTTTCCTCTATAAATAGGACTATCCAAAACTTGTCAAATAGTCCAAACAAATGTCCAAAGCTACACAAGGCCATACAACAACATAACATTATCAATTTGGCCTCTCACGACCGTCTATTTATACAAAAATCGTAATAGGTGAGCCATAACTTACCTCAACCGTCCTTTGCTGAAGTCTGCAACATACTGTCCATATCTGTCTCAATAATAAAATCTAACAAGATATATAAAAATTCAATATATATAACTGGAAAGGAGGTATCTTATCACACGAGTGTCGGTATAAATCTGAGGTCTGAAACAGATTGGGGGGGGGGGGGGGGGGAGGTATCCAGCCTTCACATCTTCCCTTGTCTCCTTATGTCGGTTCCTCCACATTATCCTATCGGCAACGCGTTTTTTTTCTTTCAACTTTGGAGCTTGTAAATGATAATTTCGAGGATCAGGGGTAGTGATGGGGTACTTATGATATTTAGATGTGCAGAACACCGGATAAACTACTTTAAATTCCTTAAGCACATCAAATTTATCAACTACTTAGCCGGTCCCATTGCAAGATAAGTCTACCTTTCTCAACGAGTCTCAATAGGCCTTTTATGAGTGGTGATTCCAGTGAAATTCCAAAGTCGGGATGCTGGTTACCCGAATAGAATTCCTGTGAGCTGTGAGAAACTTGTCAACATTGCTAAGATGTTTAAAGAAAACAGGGATGTTTAGTCCTTCCCCCTTTTTCATTCCTTATTACTATTTGATGTACCAAATCATGACTCCATATTCTTGTTAAGAGTTGCATACTCGGATGGTGTTGATTACTACGGATGAACTCAAACCACCTATGTTACTTGTAAGTTTAGTATGAGCACATATATCTTCTTGAAAGGGCCTCTAGAATTGTACACCTTAGTCTGGTAAGATAAGGACTGGAATCCTACGAGATTGAGTCATTTTATTTCTGTTTAATTTTGCTAAAATCTTTCAACCATGAGCGTAGTTTGAACAGACCAGAACTAGTTCTACTCACGATTTCTCAAGGGAATTAAACTCGCGATGGATGTTGCCTAATCCTGAAATAACACTCCGTATTATAGCTTAGACCCTCCAACCCAAACTGAGTGTAATGGTTGCTTTTTCTAACAACTTGTCGGGCTTATTTCTTGGATTCCTTGCACAGTTAAGTGACATATTTCATCTCTAGCCTCAGTACATAACTGGCCAATGGTTCAATCCTTGTCGATACTTTTCATATCTTGTTGTCATATCCATTTTCACTTCTACTTGATTTCATCTACTAATCCATTTGGTCCGGTCTGTATCATCTTATTATTAGCAACGTTACTTATCTTTTCCTTCAGGACTTAATTGCACCGACATCCCTAGCTTGTATAACGAATCTGTCTTACAATGGTTACATCACGTTCAGGCCTCCACTTCCCCAGTGCTCTGTATCTTAAATACAACTATCTCTCTTCTCAATTTCCTTTTATTTAACTTAGTTATTTGGTCTTTGTCTGAAATTTCTATTTGCTTTCTCGAACCTGAATTTGCTTGCAATTATCGTTACTCCCTCTACATTAGTCTTCTTTTTGATGACTGTCCCCTTTTTCATTCACGTATACTTTCCCTGACGTCTCCTAATTATCAGGTACATTAGACTTCCTTTGATATCTTCCCCCCTTATTGGGGCATCGTCCCTTCAATATTTTCCAAATACTTTACTTTATTACAACTTCGGTTCCTATCTTATTCTTTCAAAAAAATTCCTTGTGTGTCAACTTACTCTCTTTCACCGCCTCCCTCGTATCGAAGAAATTTTTGCTTTACCCTTTCGTGTAGAGATAGCATCCATGTATTTTAACATTTCTCCTCAGTTAATTATCTTTCGTAGTCAACCTCTTACTGCGAGAACTCCCCATATTCATATATATACCGATATATTTTCTCTCGTAGCCGTTGGTGACTATTATTCGCTTTGCGATACTTTTCACTTCCCTTTTTTCTTTTATCCCTTCTTATCAAAACACTCCTTTACTTTAAGCTTTCATGCAAGATATTGTCTTGGGCGAGTCACACTTTTTCTTATTCCTTTGTTGTTATTCGCCCTCACGTCTATATAGTTTACAAGCTATCAATGTCTTATTCGTTTTACAGAATCTCTCATGCTTCAATGTCTTCTCAAGATACCTTGTAAATGTTGATATTTCTTCCATAAAGCTCACCTTTCTTCCAGAAGCATTTCGTTTTCTAACCTCATCCATCAGGCTTCCAAGTCCGCCGATTAGGATTATGTAGCTCGCCACCTTGCTATTTCGATTCTTACCATTATCATCTTTTTTTGTCTAGGTTGTTGTCGTTATATTTTATCATATCTAGCCCATTCCCTTTCTATCTTTCTATTAACCTTAATCATTTATTTACTCCAGGAATCTTGTTCAAACACCCTATCGTCACCCTTTTCCACTATGTTTATAATCCCTTTATGTCATGGTCTCCGTCATATTCCTATTAATTGATGATTTTTGTTATAGCATCTCCTCCTGCCAGTCCTGTTTCTTTTCCTCACCACTCCTACTGAAGGCATCATCTACAAATTTTACACGTGCATTAACATGGGTCTCCAAGTATAACTTAAGTGATCGTCATACAAGCCCCCAAATTAAAACACCGACCTTTACTCCCTGTTAAGGTCTGCGACACCACCTGCGGCTCCCCAAGTTCTGCCTGCGTCTCGCGGGTGGTGTCTTGGTGGCCGCAGGTTGTGTCGGCCTGCGCTTAGATGCGAAACTTCCGTCGAAACTTGCTTCCGATGCTCCTACGAACCTAAAACTTTCCTGAAACAATTTAACTATTCCAACTTAGATATTCCTGTTATGGTAATAGCATTACCTTGAAATAGGTCCCATGCTCTCTTTCCTTTTCCACTAAGGGGCTCTCTCTTCTCTCTCCTCTCTCCTCTCTCGTCACCCAACGGTAATATTACCTGACCTGACCGCTCAGTTTTTTGGCCAACGACTACCGGAGGTCGCCCTAGGTAAGTTGGCAACATCTCTCTCTCCTCTTCTCTCTCTCTCTCTCTCTCTCTCTCCCCTCTCTCTCCCTCTCCTATTCTCCCATAGCTTAGTTTCTCTCTCTCTTCTCTCTCTCTTCCTCTCCTCTCCTCCTTCTACTGCTTTCCACAACCACTGCCGACCCGTACCACCATTGTAGGGTTTGGGTGGTTTCGCTCCTCCCCCTTGCTTCCTTTTTTCTTTTCCCCTTTTTTTTGGGTTTTCTTTTTGTCCCGCATTACAGGTGGAATCCGAGCAGCAGTCGCGACGAAAAGTAATTTCGGTGAACAGTAATTCCAGTGAGCAGTAACTCTAGCACGGGCGACCAGCGACAGTGTTCCGGCAGCCGCAAAAACATTACTTAGCAACTATTGCAGGTTCTGTCCAGCCTAGAGTTGGTACCTCCGGCTATAGTTAGTTAATTTTTCTGGTGTTCCATCGTTTTAACGAAATTATTCCTGTATTTCTACTCCCTGTAGTTCTATTTTCTACTTGTATAGTGTTGGTGCCACCTTAGCTCGACCTTTATTATAGTGGTTGCGGTGGATGATGGTAGAGTAAGCATATGTCCTCAGGGGGGAGGAGGGGTTGGAGGTAAGAAGAGGGTTAAGGGCGAAAAGGGAGTAGCTAGGCTGAGAATTGGGTCCTGGAACATTGGCACCCTGACGAGGAAGTCTATAGAGTTGGCGAAGATTCTTGAGAAGAGGAAGATCAATATAACATGTGTCCAGGAGTCTAGATGGGTGGAAGATAGGGCCCGGGATGTAGATGGGTTTAAGTTGTGGTTCTCAGGAAGCCCGAAGGGCAAGAACGGAGTTGGCATTCTAGTTGATAGAGAACTCCGTGATCTGGTGGTAGGGGTCAGCAGGGTGAGTGATAGGCTGATGACTATTAAGATAGTAGTTGGAGGGCATACTTTAAACGTGGTTAGTGCTTACGCACCGCAGACGGGCTAGGATGCGGAGATCAAAAGGCGATTCTAGGAGGATTTGGACGAGGTTGTGCGAGGTTTTCCGCACTTAGAGAAGCTTTTTCTTGGTGGTGATTTCAATGGCCATATCGGGTCGTCGGCTAGGGGATACGATGAGGTGCATGGAGGCTTCGGGTTTAGGGATAGAAATGAGGGAGGTACGGCACTGTTGGATTTCGCGAGAGCTTTCGATTTGGTGATAGCGAACTCTAGTTTCCAGAAGGGGGAAGAGCACTTGGTCACCTTTCGGAGCACGAGGGCCAAGACCCAAATTGTATCGGGTCAGCCGAAGATTAGGTCGGACGCTTTGAACAAGGACAATGCCCAGGAGCTGGGGGAGCGGTTGAGGGAGATGGGAGCCTGGAGGAGTAGCGGGGATGCGAGTGGTATATGGACTACGACGGCTGCTAACATCAGGGAAGCGGCAAGAGAGGTGATAGGGGTCTCAAAGGGTTACTCTGGCAGACACAAAAAGGACTGGTGGTGGAACGGAGAGGTACAGGGTAAAGTGGAAGCTAAGAAAACAGCGTATCTAAAGTTAGTAGAGAGCACAGACGAGGAAGAGAAGAGGACTAATAGGGAGCTGTATAAGAAAGCGAAGAAGGAGGCGAAGTTAGCGGTTACGGCGGCTAAGACGGCTGCTTTTGGACGCTTGTATGAAGATTTGGGGGAAAAAGGGGGGGACAAGAAGTTGTACAGGCAAGCCAGAGTGAGGGAGAGGAAGGCTCGGGACCTGGATCAAGTGAAGTATATCAAAGACGAGGGAGGGAAAGTTTTGGTAGAGGACGCCCTTATTAGACGTAGATGGCAGTCCTACTTTCATAAACTCCTAAACGATAAGGGGGATCGGAACATAGTTTTAGGTGCATTGGAGCGCTCTGAGAGCCGCCGCGATTTTGGATATTGCAGGCGGGTCAAGGTTGAAGAGGTCGAGGGGGTTATGCGGAAGATGAGCAGGGGGAGGGCGACCGGGCCAGATGAAATACCGGTAGAATTTTGGAAGAATGCGGGTAGGGGAGGCTTGGAGTGGCTAACGTGGTTGTTGAATGTTATTTTTAGGACGGCGGAGATGCCTGAAGAGTGGAAATGGAGCACCATGATCCCGTTGTATAAAAACAAGAGGGATATTCAGAACTGCAACAACTATAGGGGTATCAAGCTGTTGAGCCATACGATGAAAGTTTGGGAGAGAGTGGTGGAAGCGAGGATGAGGAAGTTAGTTTCTATTTTGAAGAACCAGTTCGGATTCATGCCGGGGCGTTCGACTACAGAAGCCATTCACCTGGTGAGGAGGTTGGTGGAGAAGTATAGGGATAAGAAGACTGACTTGCACATGGTGTTTGTCGACCTTGAGAAGGCTTACAACAAAGTCCCAAGAGAGGTGTTTTGGAGATGTCTGGAAGCTAGAGGTGTTCTTGTAGCATACATTAGAGCAATTAAGGACATGTATGATGGAGCCAAAACCCGGGTAAGGACGGTTGGAGGTGACTCGGAACCCTTCCCAGTCACGATGGGCCTGCACCAAGGGTCTGCGCTTAGCCCGTTTCTGTTTGCTGTGGCTATGGACGCTCTGACAAGCCACATTCAAGGAGAGGTACTGTGGTGCATATTGTTTGCAGATAACATTGTACTTATTGACGAGTCGCGGAGCGGTGTTAACGCGAGACTGGAGGTTTTGCGACAGACTCTGGAGTCGAAGGGTTTCAAGTTGAGCAGGAGTAAGACAGAGTACTTAGAGTGCAAGTTCAGTAATGGGAGTCAAGTAGAGGACGAGGACTTGCAGCTGGATACACAGGTCATCCCAAAGAAAGAAAGTTTCAAGTACCTGGGGTCGATCATCCAAGGGACTGGCGAGATTGACGACGATGTCACACATCGTATTGGAGCGGGATGGATGAAATGGAAGCTCGCATCGGGGGTGTTGTGTGATAAGAAGGTGCCGCCTATTCTAAAAGGAAAGTTCTACAAAGCGGTGGTTAGAGCAGCTATGTTGTACGGGACGGAATGCTGGCCAGTTAAGAAAGCGCATGTCCAGAAGATGAAGGTAGCTGAGATGCGAATGCTGAGATGGATGTGCGGGCATACCAGGAGAGATAGGATTCGGAATGAAGTGATTCGGGATAAGGTGGGTGTGGTCCCTGTGGTGGATAAGATGCGGGAAGGGAGGTTGAGGTGGGTAGGCCAAGTGCAGCGGAGATGCGCGGATGCGCCAGTTAGGAGGTGTGAGAGGATGGCTGTGGTGGGCCGGAAGTGAGGGAGGGGTAGGCCAAAGAAGGCCTGGGGAGAGGTGATTCGGAAAGATATGGCGTTACTCCAGCTTACCGAGGACATGACCGGTGATAGGAGGGAGTGGAGGTCGAGTATCAGGGTAGAGGGCTAGTGGGGGGTCGCGAGGTTTCTTTTCTCGTATTAGGAGTATTTTTATCCAGCTTCTATGTGTTGGTCTTGGCTATCTTTGTTAATTTATCATGACTTCGTTGCTCTTGTTATTTCTCATTTTCACATGGTTTTCATTTGCTTGTCCGTATCTGTTACACCTCGAGAATTCCCCCGTGAACGTACAGTGAATAGACTAACGAAGAATGCGAGTATATGATGTTTAATAAGAAGGGAATGACGTTTGACGACCCTAAGTAAGATTTCAAAGGCAATTGCAATGAAAGGTAGGTTATGCTCCACAATGACTAATTATAGGTTTTGGAAATGTGAAAAGTTGCAGGTTTGCATTCTGGCCAGTTGGTCGTAAAATGAAATACGGACCGTAAAGTGGTATACGGTCCGTAAACTGCCATGTCGTATTTCAGCTACCAAAAACTTCAACTTTCTGTCAAATGCTGGAATGCTTAAAGACGACTTGGAATACGGACCGTAAACTGAAATACGGCTCGTAAACTGAGTCATAAACCACCGTGTCCTCAGCCTGATTTTCTGTTTCTGTCATCCTTAAATACGACCACGAAATACGATCCGTAAACTGGAATACGGACCGTAAACTGTGTTTACGACCACTGTGCACTTTCGACGACTGTTCATTTAAGATCAGATTTTGGGTTATTAATAAAAGACCAAGTTCATTATTTCATTTCCACATGACACCCCCTTATCTCTAAAACTTCTCTCTACATATATTCCACAAGAATTCAAGGATATTTGGTGATCAACAACATAAACTAAGTGAATCAAGTATAAGAAAACCCATTAAGGATCATACAAGTCAAGAAATCTCATTGGAGATAAACTAGGGTTTTGCTCAAGTGGAGTATTATCAACCAAGGCTTGTTCCTACAACATCTAAGGTAAGATTTATGATGTTTCTATGCTGTTTAAGGTATTTAAGAGTTGAAATACTTGGATTGTAGAGAGGTATGGCAAAATGGGTCATGAATGTGGAATAGTGTCATTTTGAGAAATAGTTTGAATTGAGTTATGAGTCTTGATGTATTGTAATGTAAATGTGTTATAAATGATGTTGAGAACATGAGATGAGCAATGTACGTGAATGGACATAGTCGTGCGTTATGGCCATGGATATGGATGATTGAAAAGTGAGTCTAAAATGTGGATAATGTGGATGAATAATGATTATCGTTATGGTATTGTGAATGCATTATTGACGTTTGGGAGTTGATATATGCTATGGAGGAATGTCGTATAAATAAAGGATATGCTGTCCAATTTTCGCTAGCTTTAGTCGTATATGTTAGCTATCGATTCTAATGATAATATGACTTCAATAAAGGTAGAAACGCTAGCATTGGAGGTGAACGCGCAAGTGTAAAATAGTGAACGGAAAAGGTATGTAAGGCTAACCCTTCCTTCATAAGGCATGGTTCTTTGGCCAAACATCTAAATCTTCCATGAGTCTATGATGTCTCATAAATGATTCGATCTTCCGAGCTATTAAGCTCACGATTCTTGATATGCTACGATTGTACTAAGTTCCTCGTATGACGAGTAAGCCTATAAAGATAAGTGTGATGAATGATGATAATAGTGATAATGATATTAATGACGACTATAATGGTAATGGCAATGACGATAACGATGACAATGATGATAGCGATGAAAGTAGTAAAGATGCTTATGAGATGTATGTATGTGTGCCCATGTATGGCTACTATGAACCCCGAGCCTATATGGCCAGGTAGTATATGTATAGATGTATATGTATGTATGCTTACGTAACGCGCGCACACCACTGCAGTTGGGTACGGATAACAATGAGCCTTGGTTGGGCCAGGTATGTGTAACACTGAGCCTTGGTTGGCCAGGTATGTATGACCACCGAGCCTACTATGGTCGGGTACGTGAAACACCGAACCTTCGGGGTCGGGTATGTTATGTAAATGCAATATATATGATATGATTATGTATGTGATATGATTATGTATACAATATGAATGTGAATAAGGGTATGTATACGAATACGAGTACTAATATGGATACGAATATGGAGGTATGAGCACAAATACACATTAGAATGGAAAGTTTCTATGAAAGGCAAGTAAGTGCCCATGGCGATAATATTACCATCTCCCATCTTGTGCTATTTCTTATGATGTTCATTATGCTTCTACATTGATATTGATCATGCTTTACATACTCAGTACATTCTTTGTACTGACGTCCTTTTGTTTGTGGACGTTGCGTCATGCCCGCAGGTGCCCAGGGAGACAGGCTCGATCCATAGCGGTATTCTCAGAGACCACCTAGCAGAGCTCCATTTCATTCGGAGCCACAGCTTTTGGGTACTTATTCTTTTGTGTACATAATTATGGGCATAGCGGGGTCGTGTCCCGCTTATGTGATGTGTTATACTCTCCTTAGAGGCTCGTAGTCATGTGTATATGGTTAGATATGTCTGGCCTTGTTGGCCTATATTTTGTATATCATTTTGTTAGCCTTGTCGGCTCATGTACATTGATGTAGCATAAATGTCAATTATGATATAAAGGCATTGTTGTCCAATAGGACTAGCATGATGAAGGAATAGAAGTATGTTAAACTATGTGGCTCACCTAGATGTAATTATAAGTGTAAGCCAAGGGGCGCCCGGGTGGGCTAGCACCAGGCGTTCGTCGCGGCCCTCTAGACGGGTCGTGACAAAAGTGATATCAGAGCAGTTCAGTCCTAGGGTGTGTCTACGAGCCGTGTCTAGTAGAGTCTTGGTTATGGGTGTGTTGCACCCCACACTTATAAACAAGAAGCTGCGGGCATTTTAGGAATGATTGACCTTCTTTCTTCATAAGAATTGTGCCGTAGAGCTATGATATAAGAAATTCTTGTTCTTTAATCGTGTATTGTCTATTTCAGAAATGCCTGTAAAGAGAAAGGCTATGGCAGGCCAAAAGGGCAAGACGGTGGCAGGAAAATGGGCTGAAAGAGCACCGCCACCGATAGTAGAGGAAAGTGAGTCTCAGAGTGCGGCTCAATCTCAGTCCTCCCGTTCAGTACCTATATTAGAGGAGCGTAAAGGAGCCTCAGCCCCAGCTTCAGCACCTCCGGCTCCTCCACCGCATGCTTCAGGCCAAGATGTGAAAGAGGCCATACGCTTGCTTACTCGATTGGTTGCTGCCCAAATCAGCGGCAAAGTACAGGGCAGGGTGATAGGGCTGTTAGTGCAAGGGCCCGTGACTTCATTACTTTGAACCCTTCGGAATTCTTTGGGTCAAAGCCGGAGGAGGACCCTCAGGATTTTATCGATGGTATGTTGAGGACGCTGCGATTGATACATGTTTCGAACACCGAGTCAGTGGAGTTAGCGTCGTATAGATTGAGAGATGTCTCGATCCAATGCTATACGATTTGGATGGATTCACGGGGAGCCAATTCACCTCCCCCGGTATGGCAGGAGTTCGTTGATGCTTTCCTCTGACATTATATGCCTCCAGAGGTTCGGCGAGCTAGGGCCAATAAATTCTTGAATTTGAGGCAAGGTAGCATGTGTGCTTTAGAGTACAGTCTCCGCTTCAATTCCTTGGCTAGGTATGCTTCGGCCCGTGTAGCGGATATGGGTGACAGAGTGCACCGCTTTGTAAAGGGCCTAGGGCCGCATTTGATGGATAGGTTCTTGACTGCGTCCCTTCAGGACAATATGGATATTGCACGCATTCAGGCCCATGCTCAGAACTTAGAAGAAAGTCTGGAACAACAAAGAAGTGAGCACAAGCATGATAGGGTACAGGGCAAGAGGGCCAGATCTTCGGGTCCGATGAGCGAGTTCAGAGGCGGGCACAGGCAGCAATTTTCCAGGCATACAGGCTATTCTATGACCAGTACACCTCCCCAGTTTTCAGGCCAGAGGTTTGATAGATCTACTCGTTCCGGGCCGAGTCAGAGTTTTTCAGGGTCTCAGCTCAGAGGCGATTCGGGTCAGGCAAGGCCACTCGTACCATGATGTTCCCAGTGTGGGAAGTTGCATTGGGGTCAATGCCGATTGGGTTCAGAGGGTTGTTATTCATGTGGTCGACCAGGCCATATTATGTGTGATTGCCCTTCGATTCATGGTAGAGGTATAACCCAGCCTTCAGGGTCAGTAGCCGGATCTTCATCTTCTATGCGCCCTATGGGGCCAGGTTCACATGGGCCAGTCGGCCATGGTAGAGGCAGAGGGAGAGTTCCCAGTTCTAGCGGTCCTCAGCACCGTGTTTATGCTTTAGCTGGACGCCAAGATCTCGAGTCTTCTCCTGACGTGGTCACAGGTATATTATCGGTATTCTCTCATGATGTATATTACTTGATTGATCCGGGCTGCACATTGTCATATGTTACTCCATATATTGCGGGTCGATTTAGGGTCGAACCAGGGTCGATCAAACCTTTTGAGGTGTCTACACCCGTTGGTGAATCGGTAATAGCTAGCCGAGTATATAGGAATTGCATAGTTTTGATTTGTGACCGCCGTACTATAGTTGACTTGCATGAGCTAAAGATGGTAGACTTTGATGTCATTATAGGCATGGATTGGTTGGCCTCTTGCTATGCCAATGTTGATTGTAGAATGAAGATGGTTCGTTTCCAATTTCTGGGAGAACCAGTCTTAGAATGGAAAGGGATTACGGCGTCACCAAAGGGTAGGTTTATTTCCTATCTAAAGGCAAGGAAAATGATCACGAAAGGATGTATCTATCATCTAGTTCGGGTTCAAGATGTAGAAGCTGAATCGCCGACTCTTCAGACAGTTCCTGTAGTAAACAAATTTTCGGATGTGTTCCCGGAAGAGCTTCCAGGCCTTCCTCCCGAGCGGGAGATTGATTTGGAAATTGATGTTTTGCCGGGCACCAAGCCCATATCTATTCCTCCTTATAGAATGGCTCCCGCAAAATTGAAAGAGTTGAAGGAGCAATTGAAGGACTTGCTTAAGAAAGGCTTTATTAGGCCTAGTTCATCCCCATGGGGAGCACCCGTATTGTTTGTCCGAAAGAAAGATGGCTCCTTGAGAATGTGCATTGATTACTGGCAATTGAATAAGGTGACAATTAAGAACAAGTATCCTCTTCCGAGGATTGATGACTTATTTGATCAATTGCAAGGTGCCAAATGGTTTTCAAAGATTGATTTGAGGTCTGGGTATCATCAAGTGAGAGTTAGGGAGAAAGATATCCCTAAGACAGCCTTTAGAACAAGATATGGTCATTTTGAGTTCCGGGTAATGTCATTTGGGCTAACTAATGCGCCGGCGGCATTTATGGATCTGATGAATAATGTGTTCAGGCCTTTTCTGGATTTATTTGTGATCGTATTTATTGACGACATCTTGGTATATTCCAAATCCGAGGCAGAACATGCAAATCATTTGCGTACAGTCCTCGGAGACCTTCGAACTCGAGAGTTGTTTGCAAAGTTTTCCAAATGCGAGTTTTGGTTGAACTCAGTGGCATTTCTGGGGCATATTGTGGCAACCGATGGTATTCAAGTGGATAGTCAAAAGATTGAGGCCGTGAAGACTTGGCTAAGGCCCACAACTCCTACGGAGGTTCGTAGCTTTCTGGGCTTAGCAGGTTATTACAGGAGATTTGTTGAAGGTTTTTCTTCTATTTCTGCACCACTCACAAAGTTGACCCAGAAATTGGCAAAGTTTCAATGGACAGATGCTTGTGAGCGTAGCTTCCAAGAGTTGAAAAGTAGATTGATTTCCGCCCCAATCTTGACACTTCCAGAGGGATTGGAAGGATATGTTGTTTATTGCGATGCTTCAGGTGCTGGGCTAGGTTGTGTATTGATGCAGCATGGTATGGTGATTGCGTATACTTTAAGGCAATTACGGAAACATGAGCGGAATTACCAACCCATGATTTAGAATTGGCCGCAGTGGTTCATGCGTTAAAGATATGGAGACATTATTTATATGGTGTCCATGTGGATATTTATACAGATCATAAGAGTCTACAGTATATCTTCAAGCAAAAAGAGCTGAATTTACAGCAACCACGCTGGTTGGAATTGCTAAAATATTATGATGTTGATATCTTGTATCACCCCGGAAAGGCAAATGTTGTAGCTAATGCTCTTAGCCACAAATCTATGGGAAGTTTGTGCGATGTACGACCCGAGAGGAGAGAAATGACTCGTGAGCTCCAGCAGTTAGCTAGCCTAGGAGTTCGAGTAGTGGACTCAGGTAGCAGGGGGACTACTATCCAGAATTCAACAGCCTCATCGCTAGTGGCAGAAGTGAAAGAGCGACAATATGAAGATCCCATTCTAATGCATTACAAAGATACACTCCCTCAGAAAAAGGAGTCATCATTTGATATCACAGGAGACGGATTTCTCCGATGCCGAGGCAGAGTATGCGTTCCTGATGTGGCAAAATTACGCCACAAGGTATTGAGGGAAGCTCATTGTTCCCGTTACTCTGTGCACCCCGGTGCGACGAAAATGTATCATGATTTTAAGTCTGTATATTGGTGGAATGGAATGAAGAAAGATATAGCGGAATTCGTAGCTCAATGTCCTAATTGTCAGCAAGTGAAAATCGAGCACCAAAGGCCGGGTGGATTGTTGCAAGCTATAGAAATCCCAACCTGGAAGTGGGAAGTGATTAACATGGACTTCATTACAGGCTTACCTCGTTCTCAACGCAACTATGACTCTATATGGGTGATTATAGATAGGCTCACAAAGTCTGCTCATTTCTTACCGGTCAGAACGACCTATGTGGCAAACGATTATGCAAGGCTTTATGTTAAATAGATAGTGAGACTCCACGGTGTTCCAACTTCTATTATCTCTGATAGAGGGACTCAGTTTATAGTAAATTTTCGGAATTCTTTCCAAGAAGGTCTAGGGACCCAAGTGAGCCTTAGTACGGCATTTCACCCGCAGACTGATGGACAAGCCGAGCGTACCATTCAGACTCTTAAAGATATGTTGCAGGCATGTATGATAGATTTTGGAGGAAATTGGGATGACCATTTGCCACTCATCGAATTTGCTTACAATAACAGTTATCATTCTAGCATCCAAATGGCACCGTATGAAGCTTTATATGGGCGAAAGTATAGATCCCCAATTGGGTGATTTGAAACAGGAGAGGCCAGACTGATAGGGCCAGACTTGGTCCAGCAAGCCATAGAGAAAGTCAAGCTCATACAAGATCGGTTATTAGCAGCCCAAAGTCGTCAAAAGTCCTATGCGGATAATCGCCGAAGAGACATAGAGTTCCAAGTGAAAGACTGGGTATTCTTGAAAGTGTCACCGATGAAAGGTGTAATGAGATTTGGCAAAAAGGGGAAGCTTAGTCCCCGGTACATTGGACATTATGCGATTGTGCGCAAAGTGGGCAAAGTGGCCTACCAATTAGATCTACCTCTGGATTTGGAGTCAGTTCACCCAGTTTTCCATGTCTCGATGATTCGAAAATGTGTTGGAGATCCTACTAGGATCGTGCCAATAAGCGATGTGCAAGTGACAGAAAAGTTAACTTATGAAGAAGTGCCCATTGCCATACTAGATAGGCAAGTACGGAGGCTTAGAAACAAAGAAGTGGCCTCAGTTAAGGTTTTATGGAGAAGCAGTAAACGAGAAGAAATGACATGGGAAGCGGAAGAAAGTATGCGATCCAGATACCCTCATTTATTTCAGCCCTTGGGAAAGATTCAAGATGAAACATCAGCGGTGTGAGGTATGTATGATTTCCTTTTCATGCTTTTGGTCGTGTGTGGCCATAGATATGTTGATATTGTGACGTAGCCCTGTGAGGCGATGATATTTTGGGTTGTTGTGACAGGTTGGTAGTGTCATATTATAGGGGAAACTCTAGCGAAATTTCTATAGAATCCCCGAAGACTTTAACATTCGAGGACGAATGTTCTTAAGGGGGGTTGAATGTTACACCTCGGGAATTCCCCCGTAAACGTACAGTGAATAGACTAACGAAGAATGCGAGTATATGATGTTTTAATAAGAAGGGAACGACGTTTGACGACCCTAAGTAATATTTCAAAGGCAATTGCAATGAAAGGTAGGTTATGCTCCACAATGACTAATTATAGGTTTTGGAAATGTGAAAAGTTGCAGGTTTGCATTCTGGCCAGTTGGTCGTAAAATGAAATACGGACCGTAAAGTGGTATACGGTCCGTAAACTGCCATGTCGTATTTTAGCTTCCAAAAACTTCAACTTTCTGTCAAATGCTGGAATGGTTAAAGACGACTTGGAATACGGACCGTAAACTGAAATACGGCCCGTAAATTGAGTCGTAAACCACCATGTCCTCAGCCTGACTTTCTGTTTCTGTCATCCTTAAATACGACCACGAAATACGGTCCGTAAACTGGAATACGGACCGTAAACTGTGTTTACGACCACTGTGCACTTTCGACGACTATTCATTTAAGATCAGATTTTGGGTTATTAATAAGAGACCAAGTTCATTATTTCATTTCCACATGACACCCCCTTCTCTCTAAAACCTCTCTCTATATATATTCCACAAGAATTCAAGGATATTTGGTGATCAACAACATAAACTAAGTGAATCAAGTATAAGAAAACCCATTAAGGATCATACAAGTCAAGAAATCTCATTGGAGATAAACTAGGGTTTTGCTCAAGTGGAGTATTATCAACCAAGGCTTGTTCCTACAACATCTACGGTAAGATTTATGATGTTTCTATGCTGTTTAAGGTATTTAAGAGTTGAAATACTTGGATTGTAGAGAGGTATGGCAAAATGGGTCATGAATGTGGAATAGTGTCATTTTGAGAAATAGTTTGAATTGAGTTATGAGTCTTGATGTATTGTAATGTAAATGTGTTATAAATGATGTTGAGAACATGAGATGAGCAATGTACGTGAATGGACATAGTTGTGCGTTATGGCCATGGATATGGATAATTGAAAAGTGAGTCTAAAATGTGGATAATGTGGATGGATAATGATTATCGTTACGGTATTGTGAATGAATTATTGACGTTTGGGAGTTGATATACGCTATGGAGGAATGTCGTATATATAAAGGAGATGCTGTCCAATTTTCTCTAGCTTTAGTCGTATATGTTAGGGTTTTTCTCAAGTGGAGTATTATCAACCAAGGCTTGTTCCTACGACATCTAAGGTAAGATTTATGATGTTTCTATGTTGTTTAAGGTATTTAAGAGTGAATAGACTAACGAATAATTCGAGTATATGATGTTTTAATAAGAAGGGAACGACATTTGACAACCCTAAGTAAGATTTCAAAGGCAATTGCAATGAAAGGTAGATTATGCTCCACAATGACTAATTATAGGTTTTGGAAATGTGAAGTTGCAGGTTTGCATTCTGGCCAGTTGGTCGTAAAATGAAATACGAACCGTAAAGTGGTATACGGTCCGTAAACTGCCATGTCGTATTTCAGCTTCCAAAAACTTCAACTTTCTGTCAAATGCTGGAATGGTTAAAGATGACTTGGAATACGGACCGTAAATTGAAATACGGCCCGTAAACTGAGTCGTAAACCACCATGTCCTAAGCCTGACTTTCTGTTTCTATCATCCTTAAATACGACCACGAAATACGGTCCGTAAACTAGAATACGAACCGTAAACTGTGTTTACAACCACTGTGCACTTTCGACGACTGTTCATTAAAGAACAGATTTTGGGTTATTAATAAGAGACCAATTTCATTATTTCATTTCCACATGACACCCCCTTATCTCTAAAACCTCTCTCTACATATATTCCACAAGAATTTAAGGATATTTGGTGATCAACAACATAAACTAAGTGAATCAAGTATAAGAAAATCCATTAAGGATCATACAAGTCAAGAAATCTCATTGGAGATAAACTAGGGTTTTGCTCAAGTGGAGTATTATCAACCAAGGCTTGTTCCTACAACATCTAAGGTAAGATTTATGATGTTTCTATGCTGTTTAAGGTATTTAAGAGTTGAAATACTTGGATTGTAGAGAGGTATGGCAAAATGGGTCATGAATGTGGAATAGTGTCATTTTGAGAAATAGTTTGAATTGAGTTATGAGTCTTGATGTATTGTAATGTAAATGTGTTATAAATGATGTTGAGAACATGAGATGAGCAATGTACGTGAATGGACACAGTCGTGCGTTATGGCCATGGATATGGATGATTGAAAAGTGAGTCTAAAATGTGGATAATGTGGATGAATAATGATTATCGTTATGTTATTGTGAATGCATTATTGACGTTTCGGAGTTGGTATACGCTATGGAGGAATGTCGTATAAATAAAGGAGATGATGTCCAATTTTCTCTAGCTTTAGTCGTATATGTTAGGGTTTTGCTCAAGTGGAGTATTATCAACCAAGGCTTGTTCCTGCAACATCTAAGGTACGATTTATGATGTTTCTATGTTGTTTAAAGTATTTAAGAGTTGAAATACTTGGATTGTAGAGAGGTATGGCAAAATGGGTCATGAATGTGGAATAGTGCCATTTTGAGAAATAGTTTGAATTGAGTTATAAGTCTTGATGTATTGTAATGTAAATGTGTTATAAATGATGTTGAGAACATGAGATGAGCAATGTACGTGAATGGACATAGTCGTGCGTCATGGCTATGGATATGGATGATTGAAAAGTGAGTCTAGAATGTGGATAATGTGGATGAATAATGATTATCGTTATGGTATTGTGAATGCATTATTGACGTTTGGGAGTTGATATACGCTATGGAGGAATGTCGTATAAATAGAGGAGATGCTGTCCAATTTTCTCTAGCTTTAGTCGTATATGCTAGCTATCGATTCTAAAGATAATATGACTTCAATGAAGGTAGAAACGCTAGCATTGGAGGTGAACGCGCAAGTGTAAAATAGTGAACGGAAAAGGTATGTAAGGCTAACCCTTCCTTCATAAGGCATGCTTCTTTGGACAAACATCTAAATCTTCCAAAAGTCTATGATGTCTCATAAATGATTCGATCTTCCGAGATATTAAGCTCACGATTCTTAATATGCTACAATTTTACTAAGTTCCTCGTATGACGAGTAAGCCTATAAAGATAAGTGTGATGAATGATGATAATAGTGATAATGATATTGATGACGACTATAATGGTAATGGCGATGACGATAACGATGATGATGATGATAGCGATGAAAGTAGTAAAGATGCTTATGAGCTGTATGTATGTGTGCCCATGTATGGCTACTATGAACCCCGAGCCTATATGGCCGAGTAGTATGTGTATAGATGTATATGTATGTATGCTTACATAACGCGCGCACATCACTGCAGTTGGGTACGGATAACACTGAGCCTTGGTAGGGCCAGGTATGTGTAACACTGAGGCTTGGTTGGCCAGGTATGTATGACCACCGAGCCTAGCTATGGTCGGGTACGTGAAACACTGAACCTTCGGGGTCGGGTATATTATGTAAATGCTATGTATATGATATGATTATGTATGTGATATGATTATGTATACAATATGAATGTGAATAAGGGTATGTATACGAATACGAGTACTAATATGGATACGGATATGGAGGTATGAGCACAAATACACATTAGAATGGAACTTTTCTATGAAAGGCAAGTAAGTGCCCATGGCGATAATATTACCATCTCCTATCTTGTGCTATTTCTTATGATGTTAATTATGCTTCTACATTTTTATTGATCATGCTTTACATACTCAGTACATTCTTCGTACTGACGTCCTTTTGTTTGTGGACGCTGCGTCATGCCCGCAGGTGCACAGGGAGACAGGCTCGATCCATAGCGGTATTCTCAGAGACCACCTAGCAGAGCTCCATTTTATTCGGAGCCATAGCTTTTGGGTACTTATTCTTTTGTGTACATAATTATGGGCATAGCGGGGTCCTGTCCCGCTTATGTGATGTGTTATACTCTCCTTAGAGGCTCGTAGTCACGTGTATATGGTTAGATATGTCTGGCCTTGTTGGCCTATATTTTGTATATCATTTTGTTAGCCTTGTCGGCTCATGTACATTGATGTGGCATAGATGCCAATTATGATATAAAGGCATTGTTGTCCAATGGGACTAGCATGATGAATGAATAGAAGTATGTTAAACTATGTGGCTCGCCTAGATGTAAGTATAAGTGTATGCCAAGGGGCGCCCGGGTGGGCTAGCACCCGGCGTTCGTCGCGGCCCTCTAGACGGGTCGTGACAGTATCTGACTCTTTTCCTTTGTTTTCCTTGTTTTCTTCGGAGCCGAGGGTCTTTCGGAAACAACCTCCCTACCTTCCAAGGTGGGGGTAAGGTCTGCGTACACTTTACCCTCTCCAGACCTCACGTTGTGGGATCCAACTAGGTATGTTGTTGTTGTTGTTGTTGGTAATAGCATTACCTTATATTCATAGAGTCATCGACTTTATTCTGCATCGCTTCTCTTTAATTCACTTTCATCGAGTCGTTGCCCATTCTCTGTCATTCTTCCTTTACTTATTGTTACCATAATGTCCTCCATCCCTGGGTAATTCCTTATAATTCAAATCCACAATAGGGAAGCAATACTATTCTCAACATAAAGAAGTCTATCAACTAGCTGGCGAACGGTGAGCCTACTTTAACATAGTTTTATGGCATTAACCCTTCTAACTCCCTTTTAAAATTTATTTTACACTATCAACCCACGCATGAATACATATACGTCACATTTCCATGTTATACCCCATTTAAACGGGTCAAATCGAAGTACAACATATTGATGATTCCTATTTTGTTAAACTTAAGGAGTCGCCACCTAATTAATTTAACGGTGAATTAGGACACCTAATTTATTAACTAAGGTAAAGCCTAACTAAACCTCCGTTAATGGTCTACTTAATTAGTGTGATTCTAGACATCCTAATGGGAAGGTCTTAGGCATCCATTAAGATCTGTTAAACACGGTTACCGTCCAAACTTAGGTTAATTAATTAAGGCCTAAAAATGCAAATATAACATTTTAAATAATTTAGAAAATAGTGAGTAAATATTATCAAGATTTCAAAAATAGAGAACATAAGGCTGCTATTTAAATTAAATGAGGAGGTAATTTATAGAAAAGTCTTTAGCCATGTTATACTAGAAAATGTGCTGGATTAGTCAATATACTAATATGCCTTTGAAATAATTCAAGGATTAAGTGTCAATTGATTTAAATTGCTCAAATTTATTAAGTGATCAAATAAGGTCAAGAAGGCAATTAGCTCCTTATTGTTATATGGAAAGTAGTTTAAAAATTTAACTATTCTCTTTTGTGAAAATTGGGCTTTGTTTGAAAAGTAAATATTTAAATTAAATTTGAGGAAAACGATTCATCTATAGCCATTACTAGAAATGATCATTTAATGCCTTTATATAAAATTAACCATAAAAAACTTAGAACATAAAAAAAGGAACTTATAAAATAACGTTTAGGCTATAATTTGAAGTAGGTGAATAATTTGAAATCGGACTTAATTCTTAATATGATTACTTAACCCATTTTAGCCTTGTAAAAGAGTAATGAACAGAAATTTTGAACTGACGAAATAAGCTAGATTATTAAACTTTTAAATACGTTATTTCGAAAGCAAATTCAAACTCTAACTACCCATTATCACTAAACTATCCCCACTAATTTTACTAGAATTCATCTAAACTAAGAAAAGAGAAGGTAAATGTTAGTCAAGCAATCAAATATACAAAAAAATAGAGCAACGAAAATAAAATGTACAAATGGGCTCGGCCCATTTTAATGTTGTTGCGATCTATTCTTGCTATTGGGCTTTGGCCCAGAATTCTTTTTTTTTTTTTTTTTTTGCTGCGGACAGGGTGTTGACTCAAGAGAGAAATCATGTTGGGCTTTAGCCCAACACCGAATGCGGAAAAAGACGAGTCCCTCGGACTCGTACCCGATGGTCATGCATAAAAACGAAAGAAAAAGGATTAGTATGTAATCAATAAATAAGGCTAAACATATATAATGTAAATTCAAAACAAACAGCTCAGCGACTTGTATACATGCTACGTATATTTGAGTATATTCCATTTATACATTCATAAGGATGCTTAGAGGGTTAATATTGGAAAGCTTTTGCCCCCATCTTCCCGATGTTGCACAAGTTCCAAGGGATTTCATGAATCCCGGGCATGGCTAACACCGGGGAGGGTTCAAGCTTAATCCATAATGACCAACCAATCGCCCTATAAATGTATTTACTAAGATATGCTAGTCATATACATACATATACATAATCCAAACACAACATGCTTGCAATATAAGAATCGTAAAGATCGAGCAAACAGAAACACAACAGGCTCTACAGATCTGATCCTATACACCTAAATCTTTCACGCGGCTATTCAGGGGCAGGAAGACAGTAATTCAATACTCCATAGAATATTTACTAAGTATAGCAATCCATTAACAACTTAATAACTTTTAATTAACAGTGAACTGCTTTAGTTAATATATTAACAGCTTCCCAATCAATCAGTAAGAAAAAGAAGTGATATATCCCGTATTTTGCATATTCGAAAAATTTGAAATAATTGTGACTAGTAAGAGATAAGGCAATATTTTGATCTTATTTAATACATAAGTTGTTCATAAAAATATTGATGCGGGAATATTAAGGAAGGCTAAGGGAAAAATTGGAAATTTGGAAAAAAGTTTTCATGAGTTACAAAAATTTGTCATGAAATAATGGGCTTGGAAAAAAAGAATTTTGGGCTTGAAGCATGGCCAAGGGTGGCCGGCCATAAGGAAAATGGGCCAAGGCCCATGTAAAGATTTAAATCCATGTGAATAAAAAGAGAAGGTCCATATCATTTGTCATCCATTTTCAAGAACTTTCAAGAAAAAGAAGGGTAGAGGGCAAGAAAAGAGGCCTCACGGCCAAGAGAAAAAAAAAAAAAAAAAAAAAAAATTTAGCCTTCAATCTTTGATTCAAAAAAATTGATTCCTCTAGTATTCCTACTAATTTAAAGACCCTCTTCAACGTGGTATAATTATTGAAGCAAGAAAACCTCTCTTGGTGTCAAGTGGAAAATTGAGGAAAAAGGTAAGACTTTTTCTTCTTTTATATTATGGATGATTTTGTATGTTGTGGTATGTGAAAATGAATGAAATTCATGAAAATATGAATATTTTATGTAGCCGTGTATATTTATGTGTGTGGCCGTGTGTGTGTGTAAAAGTAAGGGACCAATTTTGCTTAGTATTTTGGTTGTTGTTGTTATGGATTCCATGTTGATAATGAAAGTTTAATGATCCTAGTGAAGTTGTAATGGTTGGAGACTTGTTTTAGAAGTTAATGTGGATTGGAAATAGTGTTCTTGTATTTATGGAAGATAATGTTGTTAGTGTGTAAGTTGTTGGAGTAGTTCATGAATTTGAAAGAAAGAGATGTGTTATTATTGTTCTTGTTGCATTTGGAAGGTTTCGGATGAAGTAGAGTATTGGTTGAATTGTTTTGAATATTGTACGGATTGTTGAAGTATCCTTGGATGTTGTTTGAATGGTTGCGGATTGGTACTTGAATATGTAGGCAATTATGAATTGAACGTAAATAGAAAGTCGTCAAGTTTGTAGAAAGAAATTGTGAACGTTGGAATGTGTTTTGAATTGATTGTCGATATTGTTGGAATAATTGTTGGCAATGTTGTTGCTAAGTTGGCCGAGTTAAATTCTCGGATTTGTTGTTGTATGTTTGGCCGAGTTGAATTCTTGGGGATGTTGCATTTACAGGGGAAATGCTACCGAAATTTCTGTAGATTAAGTGTTGGTTTAGAATTGGATTCTAAGTGTTTATGGCTAATGATTGGCATACATGAATATTGTTGTAGATCTTGCGAAGCAAAAGACTTAAGTTCGGATTAGCGTAGAAAGCGAGCAAGGTATGTAAGGCTTACCTTTCTTTCTTTTGGCATGAACTTTATGTAATGAGCAAAAGAACGTATATGTATGGTTTCAAGAAATTCCTACTCTTAGAGCCACTAGGATGCCTAACGTTCCTGATTTCCATAAGCTACTTCATATGATTTTGATACGTATTTATGATGTCCGAAGGTCTATGTGATATGTTTCCGAATGATATTTGAAAGGTAATTGATATGACCAAAGTCTTGATTTTTCTAATGCTAGCACATTCGACTATTCCATCGAGTCTTTGATATACTTTGATATGTACATATGATTCCAAAAGTTATATTTGATTTGATCTATACGATATCCGAAAGATACCTGATATGATTATTGCTTCGATTTTCCAAAAATGGCTTCTGAAACGCTTATAGAATGTTCTGTACTTCAAACGTTCGTAACTTTTTCATACTAAGTCGGATCGACCCGAAACTTATTTCTAAGCCTTTAGGGGTCGGTAAGTATACTTTCCATCGGGTCTTGATTTATGTGCATATTGTTTCGCATTATTCTGTTCGTGCAAGCCTCAGTTTGGATTTCACTGAGCCCGGGCCAGGACATGTTCTCGTGCGTACTCCACTGCATTATTCACCGAGTCCCTCTCACTTGCGGGCCGGAACACGTTATATGTATATGTATGTGATGATATGATGATACGGGGATGGCGGCCAGGATGGCATATGATGACTTTATCCACCGAGACCCGCAATAGAGGGCCGGGACACGTTATGTATATATGGTATATGATTCTGCTATACATAATTCTATCCACCGAGTCCCTTAATAAAGGGCCGGGACACATTATATGCATACACTATACATGATGTTGACATACATGATTCTATCCACCGAGTCCCTCATTAAAGGGCCGGGACACGTTATATGTACATATGGTATATGATGTTGATATGCCTGACCTTATTCACTGAGTCCCTCACTAAAGGGTCGGGACACGTTATATATATATATATATATATATGTATGTATGTATATATATGTATATGTGTATGATTCATGATTTGAGATATAGTACTTTATTACATAAAGGAAACGTATTGATGATTTTACACAGTTTTACTGGTTCTGGAGAGTTTCTATTTTTGGCTATGATCCCCTGTTCTGTACTTCATGCCTTACATACTCGGTACATTTTCCGTACTGACCCCTTTCTTCAGGGGATGCGTTTCATGCCCGCAGGTACAGACGTTCACCTGAGTAACCCGACAGCTTAGGTCCTCTTTCTGCTGCTTTGGAGTGCTCCCTTGCTCTGGAGCCCACATTTGGTACAGACTCTTTCATTGTACATGTATATCTATATATTCAGGGGTACGGCGGGGCCCTGTCCCGTCATATGATTCTGTTATGTTTGTTAGAGGCCTGTAGACATATATGTGGGTCATGGGTCGTCATTGTCCGGTTCTGTCTATGATTTGCGTCTAAGCGGTACTATTTGTTATGACAGCCTTAACGGCTTGTATATATATATATATATATATGCGACTGCTTGTATATGACGACTTTAATATCTATAATGATTAATATATGTTGAATATGAATAAGTTATGGATATGTCGATTTGGTAAGTAGGTGTGTAAGGGTGTCCAGCTCGGGCACCAGTCACGGCCCACGGGGTTATGTCGTGACAAGAAGAACTTCAACAAGTGCAGCAGCCAACCCCCTATAGTCTTCTCGAAATAATTCAAATCACACATAACAGAACAAACGAACATGTTGATATGCATCACATACCGAACTCAGATAAAGCGTAGGAGGAATATTCATGCATCTACATGATCGAACTAACACATACTTGCACCCATATAGGGATTCAGAAATCAGGCAAAGTATATTTTACTGTATAAAACACTTAAATCTCACATACATTATAGCTAAATATCAATCAAACATGCACCACATGTGGAACTCAAGGTATTTATACATACAATATAAACATGATGAACTTAAGCTACTATAAAAAGCAGTTGACTCCTTATAACTAAACAGGATGGATTAGACTAAACTCAAAATATGGACTTAATAGCTACGGATTGAACATGATAAAACTGTTATCTCACGAAACAAAGAAACTAAAAAACAATTAGGCCTGCTACAGCAGAGGCAGTAAAATCAGACATTCTTTTCACTGAAATAGGACAAACTATTCAAACAAAGGAACAGCCGATCAAATACCATAAATTGTAGGACAAAGCTAAACTAAGACAGGAAAAGGAAAAAAACACACATGATATGGCTAAGTTTAAACAGGGGTGAGGAACATTCTGGTTCGATAATGTTTGAATCTGTTTCATAACACATTGTTGAAGTAGGAATCTCATGCAAATCATCAAAAGAAGAGAATATTTCAAAGTTGAGTAAAGCAAGGATTGAATATACCCTAAGCATGCCAAATACAACTCTAAACATATAGAAAACATGGACTCTCAGAGAGACTGTCGAAATTAAACATTTTAGAGGTCCAGCCTATTTGATCCAAAATCCTATATTCTTATCCAGCCCTCAATTCAAACAATGGACATGTGCAGGACATAAGAATGGATTAACAAATCTATCACATGTGTTTATATGCGCAAATATAGCCTAAACAAGTATGACCATGCCAAATTAGAAACCAAATACTGTTGACATAATCATCCACACATGAACTCATACGAACATATAAATACTAATAAAATTGAAATTAAACTATACTAAAATAAGACATAAACATATAGACGCTATCAACTAATAAACTGCAAAATCAAACTAAACTAAGACATGAACATATGAACATTATTAAAAACCGAAACTAAAATAACTAAAACATGAACATGCATAATTCTGCTAAGTTACTAAACCGAAATCCAACCAACTAAAACAACAAACATGTATGAACACATAAGCACTTATTAAACTACTAAACTGAAATTAAACTAATTAAAGAAGGATTTTTTACCTTTTTCGAGTGCAGCGAACTGGGCTCGATTCTCGGCTCTACACTCGAATTCGAAGTAGCAGCAGGGTAAAAAATGTCTTAATATTTTGAAGGAGTACCCGATGGTATAGGGATTGAAAAATGTTAATCTTTTTTAGAGAGATCAAGGCGGCTGGAAAAAAAAAGGGTGCCTTCAATGGATAAAGAAGTGAGTATTTATAGGGGAATTTCTAGGGTTTGTAGAGGTTCACAAAAGAAAAAATTGGGCGGGATTTCTAAGTTCAAACGCTCGGATCTTTGTGGGTATTTCACCCACCCGATCAGAAAAAAGAAGAAATGGACAAAAATCCATTAAAACTTGTACCCGAAAAAATGAAAAGGAACTGATAAGGAACAGATTCTAACCTCACAAATGGACGAAATGAGATCATTTCAGATCGAAAGCAGTGGGAATGGGAAGCAAACAAAAGAAAGCTCGTCAACGGCTGCAAATCTGAAGGAGGAGGGACGAGGTCATTAATTTCTTCCCTCAAATGGCCATGCATGGCCTATATTCGCGAAGGCTTTCTGCGAGTTTTCCGTTTGCGTCGGGTAGAGAGAGAGAGAGAGAGAGAGGAAGGAAAGAGAAAGAAGAGGAGACAGGCAATGATTCTGTTCACTAGGGTTTGGGTTGAATAGATTAGGGGAAATGGACCAGGTCGGTAGGCTTAGGTAGTGGGCTGATGAATAAAAATGTGGGCTGGTCGGTCCGAAAATATTTATGGGCTGAGTTTATGAACTGATCTTAAAAATAATATGGACTGATTGGGCTCGGATTTGGGATAATATTGGCTGAATGAAAGGAACAATTTGGGCTTCTACATTTAAATAAAAGACCTATTTTAAATAACTATATACTAACGTGTGCTAAAATATTATGTAATATAAAAATATGTAATTATTAGTGCTCAGATAAAAATAAAATTATATGACGTCGTAATAGTCGTGCGATAATATTTTTTAAAGTTCAATCAGTGAATAAACGCTATTATTTAATTGCGCAAAAATAAATGTGATGCGTGTGCAGAAGATGGTAAAAAAATGTTAAAGTGATCGTAATGTGATGCGTGTGCAGAAGATGGTAAAAAAATGTTAAAGTGATCGTAATGTGATGATGATGATGATGATGATGATGATTATGATGAGGAGGAGAAGGAGGACGACGACGAGGAGGAGGACGACGACGACGACCATGATGACGACGACGACGATGATGACGATGTAGTAGTAACGGTAATAATAAAAATAATAATAGCTAGTGACTACAATAGGATAATGAAACGCTGCTATTAATAAAAGCTAATAATTTCAGTAAAGTATAAATAATTATTTCTTAAATTGCCCAAAATATTAGAGGCGTAAATAAATATTTTGGAGGAATGCGGGACAAAATTGGGTGTCAACAACTTGTCCCTCTTTGACCAGTAATGATGAAAGAATTTTCGGGCAAAGACGTTGACTTAATAGCCTATTTTGTCCCGACTAAAGGATTTTGGGGGACTAAGGGTAAAGAAAACTTGAGGAGATTATGGCCGAACTCCGGTCTCCGAGTTGCCTACATATCTCGGGTTGCACGAGAATCAGGTCGTGTGTAGTTCTAGGATATACTACGACACCTATGAATAACGAATCCCGATTGGCGCGAATCTTTGCAAAATATTGTCCCAGTGTCGAATTATGATGACACTGGGTATTATTTCTTCGAAGTAGATCCTTGACCCTTATCGGGAAGTCTGATTATCCTTCCCAACAAATTGCCCCAGTTCGCTGCCGAAGAAATAGTACCACGTTGCGCTAATGCTCCTGCGAAACTTAAACTAGATAAAATAGTCAGTAAAAATAAATATCGGAAGTAAAGCGATGTAAAATAAACCCATGAAAAAGCTGCAATGATTTAATAAAATGATAGCCTTAGCTGAGGCTAATGCAAATGAGGTTCTAGGCCGATGATTCATGAGAATGATGCCTTTGGCGATGATTAATGAAAATGAGGCCTCAAACCGGATATGAATATGGGCTATTTAAGCCGAATAATTTATGAGAAATGAGGCTTTCTAAGCCGGCATAATGAGGCTTTCTTTAAAACCTAATGGTTGATGAAAATAAGGTTTTTAAACCAACATGATTCATGGTGCAAAGCATTGTGCAATGAATTTTAAAGCATTTGTGCGGTGCATGTGCGTTTGCAAGCATTTATGCGAAGCGGATGAAAGTATTTGCGCAATGCGTGTGCGGTGCAAAGCCTTTTGAAGGCAGCCATGCAATGTATGTGCGGTGCAGATGAAAGCTGTATTGCAATATGCGTGCGGTGTACTTGAAAGCATTTATGCAGAGCATTTGAAGGCAGCGGTGCAATGTATTTGCGGTGCATTTGAAAGCATTCATGCAGAGCATTTGAAAGCGGCAGTGCTATGCGTGTGCAGTGCATTCATGTGCGGTGCGTTCGAAAGTATTTATACGATGCGTTTGCAGGGAATTTGAAAGTAATAGTGCAATGCATGTGTGATGCATCTGAGAGCATTTATGCAGTGCGTTTGCAGGGCATTTGAAAGTAATAATGCAATACATGTGCAGTGCGTTTGCAGGGCATTCGAAAGTAATAATGCAATACATGTGCAGTGCGTTTGAGAGCATTTATGCAGTGCGTTTGCAGGGCATTTGAAAGTAATAATGCAATACATGTGCAGTGCGTTCGAGAGCATTTATGCAGTGTGTTTGCAGGGCATTTGAAAGTAATAATGCAATACATGTGCAGTGCGTTTGAGAGCATTTATGCAGTGCGTTTGCAGGGCATTTGAAAGTAATAATGCAATACATGTGCAGTGCGTTTGCAGGGCATTGAAAGTAATAGTGCAATGCATATGCGGTGCGTTTGTGAGCAACGATGCAGGGCATTCGAAAGCGATAGTGCATGTGCAGTGAGGGGTATTTGAAAGCAATAGTGCATGTGCAGTGCGGGGCATTTGAAAGCAATAGTGCATGCGCAGTGTATTTGAAAGCATTTATGCGAAGCAGTAGAAAATATTTGTGCGTTGATACATTTGAAAAATCATTTGTGAGACTTAAAGCATTAATTTATATTAAATTTCAAGAATTATTGACACTTGAGAGGCATAATTGTTATAAGAAAGCTCAAACCGCTCGACGCGCAATCCTTGCACGGTTGTAAACATTACATATTTCGGCTTTCGCAATTTGAAAATCTGCATTCAAAGAAAATTTGTAAGTTTGGGGGGGGGGGGGGGGGTGGGTGGGTTGATTCGCGTTGACTTTGAAGATCCGACCCTTGACGCTTCATGCTTCCAATTTGGTCTGGACTTGTAACCTCCGCCTATTTCTAAGCCTTGGCCAACTAATGAAACTATTTGATTAAAAATCATATTATTTCAAAAGAAAATATGCATAGTTAAATATGTATATAGTGATAAATAATTTCTGCTGCACTTGGAATTGAGACACACTGTGAAATAAAGCGAGCGTCCTTTCTCCAAAGTCTTCCTTTTGTCTGATGACTTTGATGACCACATACTCTTTCATGTCTCTCGATGTCGCTTGCGATGATGCCCTTAAAAATTGTCCCAGTTTCTGGCACAGGAGGATGTTGAGCTTTTACATGATGAGATCGAGCCTTATATAGGCTGCCTACGTATCCCACTAAGGGAATCAGGTCAAGCGTAGTTCAAATTACAAGCAAAATAAATTAAGGTTGTCTGATAATGTGACCGAGGCCCATGTAGGCCGCCTACGTATCCCACCATGGGAATCAGGTCAGGCGTAGTTCATGTTACAAACAAATGAAGATTTGGGAAATTTCTATCTTAAAAGACCAAACCCGATATAGGTTTCTTACGTATCCCGCCGAGGGAACGTAGCTTCATTACATTGAAAGGAATTACAAGATATTACATAAAAGATAAATGAAAAGCTCCTAAACGTAGTATCTCTTGACAGCATCTGCGTTGACAGCTTTCGGCCAAACTTCGCCATCCATTTATGCTAGAATTAATGCTCCTCCAGTCAGTACTCGATGAACCATGTAAGGCCCTTGCCAGTTAGGTGAAAATTTTCCCATAGCTTCATTTTGACATGGGAATATGCGCTTCAATACCAATTGCCCCAGTTTGAATTGTCTTGGTCTCACCATTTTGTTGAAAGCTTTGGCCATTCGGTTCTAATAAAGTGGCCCATGACAAACTGCATTCATCCTCTTTTCATCAATGAGTATCAATTGTTCATATCGATTTTGTATCCACTTGGCATCACTCAACTCAGCTTCTTGGATAATTCTCAAAGATGGTATCTCTACCTCTGCAAGTAACACCGCCTCTGTCCCATAGACCAAAAGATAAGGCGTTGCCCCAGTTGAAGTCCTTACAGTGGTGCGATAACCGAGAAGGACCAATGGCAATTTTTCGTGCCAATGTCTGTAATTGTCAATCCTCTTCCGCAATATTCTCTTGATGTTTTTGTTGGCTGCTTCAACTGCTCCATTCATCTGAGATCGATAAGGAGTGGAATTGCGGTGAGTAATCTTAAATGTTTCACAGATCTCATGCATCAGTCCGCTATTAAGGTTAGCTCCATTATCTGTTATAATCGACTCAAGGATTCCGAATCGACAGATAATGTTATTGCAAACAAAGTCTGCCACCACTTTCTTCGTCATTGACTTGTGCGAAGATGCTTCCACCCATTTTGTGAAGTAGTCGATGGCTACCAAAATGAACTTGTGTCCATTCGACGCGGCAGGCTCGATAGGACCAATGACATCCATGCCCCAAGCTGCAAACGGCCAAGGAGAACTTGTCACATTTAACTCATTTGGCGGGACTCGAATCAAATCGCCATGAATCTGACATCGATGACACTTTTGCACAAAACGAATGTAGTCTGATTCCATAGTCATCCAGAAATAGCCAGCTCGTAGAATTTTCTTAGCTAGAGTAAAACCATTCATGTGAGGCCCACATGTACCTCCATGCACTTCTTCAATCAACTTGGTTGCTTCTTTGGCATCAACACACCTTAATAGTCCTAAATCTGGAGTCCTCCTATAAAGGATTTCTCCATTTAGGAAAAAGTGGTTTGCTAATCTTCGAAGTGTTTTCTTCTGAACATTGGTTATGCCTTCTGGGTAGTCTCCTACCTTGAGATACTTCTTAATGTCATAATACCAAGGTTCTCCATCAGGCTCTTCATCTACATAGAAATAGTAAGCCTGCTGATCGTGCACATTCACCTTGATAGGATCTATGTAATTCTTGTCTGGATGTTGAATCATAGAGGACAAGGTTGCCAAATTATCAGCGAACTCGTTCTGAGCCCTTGGGACATGTTTGAATTCTACCTTGATAAATCTCTTACACAAATCTTGCACGCAATGCAGGTACGAAAGTATCTTCACGTTCTTGGTGGTCCATTCGCCTTGTACTTGATGAACCAACAAGTCAGAATCGCCTATAACCAATAATTCTTGTATGTTCATATCAACGGCCATTCTGAGTCCAAGAATACAAGCTTCATACTCTGCCATATTGTTGGTGCGCAGAAACCTGAGCTTTGCTGAAATTGGATAATGCTGACCTGACTCTGAAATTAAGACTGCTCCCACGCCATCTCCTTTGGAGTTTGCAGCCCCATCAAAGAACATTCTCCACCCTGGATATTCTTCTGCGATATCTTCTTCGACAAATAACACTTCTTTATCGGGGAAATAAGTCTTAAGGGACATGTATTCTTCATCTACGGGATTTCAGCAAGATGATCGGCTATCGCCTGCCCTTTGACTACCTTTTGGGTAACATATACAATATCAAACTCACTTAGCAAAATTTTCCATTTGGCTAACTTCCCAGTAGGCATAGGCTTCTGAAAGATATACTTGAGTGGATCCATCCTTGAGATGAGATAAGTAGTATATGCAGACAGATAATGTCTCAATTTTTGTGCAACTCAAGTCAGGGCACAGCAGGTGCGTTCCAACAAAATATATCGGGCCTCGTAAGGCGTGAACTTCTTGCTCAAGTAGTATATTGCTTGCTCCTTCTTTCCCGTTTCATCATGTAGTCCCAACACACATCCAAATGCATTTGTTGACACGGACAAATACAATAACAAAGGTCTTGCAGCTTCTGGAGGCACCAAAACAGGCGGATTAGATAAATACTCTTTGATTCTCTCAAAGGCTCGTTGGCAATCCTCTGTCTATTTGGTAGCAGCCTCCTTCCTCAATAACTTGATTATTGGCTCACATATTACCATCGATTGTGCTAGGAACCGACTAATGTAGTTGAGGCGACCGAGGAAACACATCACGTCCTTTCGACTCTTTGGGGCAGGCAAGTCTTGAATGGCCTTTATCTTCAAAGAATCCAATTCTATGCCCCTCCTACTCACAATGAAACCCAACAGCTTCCCAGCAGGAACACCAAATGCACGCTTGGCGGGATTTAATTTCAAATTGTATCGCCTCAACCTGTCAAAGAACTTCTTCAAATCCGACAAGTGATCTGAGCTCTTTCATGACTTGATGATGATATCGTCCACATAGACTTCAATCTCCTTATGGATCATGTCATGAAAAATGGTAGTCATGGCTCTCATATAGGTGGCGCCTACGTTCTTGAGTCCAAAAGGCATCACTCGATAGTAGTATACTCCCCAAGGCGTGATGAATGTCGTTTTCTCGGCATCTTCTTCATCCATCAGAATCTGGTGATATCCTGCGTAGCAATCAACGAACGACTGCAACTCATGCTTCGCACAGTTATCAATAAGTATGTGAATATTTGGGAGGGGAAAGTCATGTTTCGGACTAGCCCTGTTGAGATCCCGATAATCCACGCACACCCTAACTTTGCCATCTTTCTTTGGTACAGGCACGATATTGGCTAGCCAAGTAGGGTACCTTGCAGCTCGAATGACCTTTGCATCAAATTGCTTGGAGACTTCCTCCTTGATTTTTAAACTAAAATCTGGTTTAATGTTTCTCTTCTTTTGTTTCACTGGAGGACAAGAGGGATCAATAGGCAACTTATGTGAAACAATGTCTGTACTTAGACCCGGCATATCATCATAAGACCATGCGAACACGTCTATATATTGTCTCAACAGGTTGATCAATTCTTCCCTTTGTGACGGGGTTAGATAGACGCTAATTCTTGTTTCCCTCACAATCTCTGAATCTCCCAAGTTTATGGTTTCTGTTTCATCCAAATTTGGTTTTGGCTTATTCTCAAAATGTTCAAAATCCTTAGTTAACTCTTCTGGTTGCATGTCCACTTCATATTCTTCAGAGTCTTGTTCGGCATTTACTATGGGCTCGCTTGTTTCATTACGTGTCACATTCACAGTATCAACAGATTTACTAGTTTGATTGCTGAAAAATAAAATAAAAATTAATTAAATAAAGACGGAACAATAAATAAAAATCATAGCTTGAATTTGTCATTTGAGCTTTCAAAAGTTTGGAGGCAAAATACAACAAAAGCATAAACACGATTCAGGCCTCAATTTTGAATCGTGTCATTTCATCAAACACAAATTGTCTACCAAGACTCCCGGAGAACCGGGGGCGGGGTACAAGTCCAATTGTTCAAAACATCTCCAGGCTCGGCGTCCCAAATGGTTGGAGTTTCAGGGCAATCATCCAGGATCACGTTGCATTCAGCTTTCTCCTCGGCAATGAATAAATTCTTGAGTCCTTCCACGAGGTTGTCTTCAGCTGCTTCCTCTAATGCTTGGGTGAAGGATGCCTTGAAAAATGACTGATTCAGGAGAGGAACAGGCTTTGGCAAGCGAATATCAGTTCTTCTTTCGAGACTAGCTAGTGAAATTTCTTCAAGAGTGGGCTCGTATCCAAGACCGAAAGTATCCTTCTGACCGGGTAACTGAATTGGTTCCACTATTCCGTCCAAATTCACTCCGAGACCCTGACCAGGCTTGAAACCGTTCTTCAACATTTCCCAAGCCACCATCATAAGCACTCGTGGCAATTTTACCCTTTCAGCTTGGGTAGTGCACATGGTTTCCTTGATATGGAAGACAGATCCATCTAGCCTTTCTACACTTTCAATAACAGGAATTGAGCTTTCAGGGTAGATCGAATTGCTGCCTTCTCCATGGATCACAATTTCCTGATGATTCCAGACAAATTTCAAACTTTGATGCAGGGTAGAGGGGACTGCACCAGCCATGTGGATCCACGGCCTTCCTATCAACAAATTGTAGCTAGCGGATATATCCATTACTTGGAATTCCACGGTAAACTCCACAGGTCCAATTTCCAAGGCTAAGTCAATCTCTCCCACGACACCTCTTTGAGCTCCATCAAAACCTTTGACTCTCACCTGACTGTTGCGTAGCTTCCCGATATAAATTCCTAAGGCTCGGAGAGTAGTGACAGGACATATGTTCACAGCTGAACCCCCATCAATCAACACCTTGGAAATAAACTTGTCCCTGCATTTGACCATAATGTTCAATGCCTTGTTATTCCCCAAACCTTCAGGTGGCAATTTATCATTATGAAAAGAAACTTTGTGGGCTTCAAGGACTTCTCCAACCATGGCTGAAATTTCTCGTTGGAAGTCTCAGCTGGAACATAAGCTTCATTCAGTACCTTTGCTAAAGCGTTCCTATGAGCTTCAAAACTCATCAACAATGACAATAAAGAAATTTGGGCTGGTGTTTTCTTTAGTTGTTCTACAACAGAGTATTCTTTAGTTGGCATTTTTCTCCAAAATTCTTCGACTTCAGCCTCAGTCACAGCCTTCTTTTGGCCATTTTCTTTGCTTGGCGCTCCTCGTGCTACCTCCTCGGGGGCATAACACCGCCCAGATCTAGTCATTCCAGCAGCAACAGTTTCCACAACCAATTTTCCCTTTGCTTTGTCCCTTTCATCAGATTGATAATTCCAGGGAACTGCTTTGGTGTTGCAAGGAGGTGCCTGAGCAACTAAGGCTGTGATTCCAGGCCTTGGAGTGAGCACTTCCACTTCAAATGGGGCCCTCATTTGAACCGTGATCACTGGAGCAACAAAGGCTGATGATTCAACCTTTTCCTCTTTCTTGACTGGCACAATAGTCCCTTCTAAATCACAGTCCTCATCAATGGTAATCATGTTCACATTTGCATCACCATGATTGGGCAGCGGATTGTTGTTTATATTTGGGGGAGCTCCTTTGAGCTGGATGACCCCTTATTTGATTAATGCTTTGATTTTGTCTTTGAGAGTAAGGCAATTTTCAGTATCATGTCCAGTAACTCCTGAGTGATACGCACAACGTTTAGTCCCGTCATACCATCCAGGAAGGGGATTAGGAACTCTTCCCTGAATTGGTTGTAGTATCCCTGCGGCTCTCAATCTTTTATACAGTTGGGCTAAGGGTTCGGCTAACGGTGTGTAAGTTTTGGTTGGCTTTCTTTCAAAATTTGGGCGAGGTCTGGGTGCATTTTGTGGACGGTTTGGTGATTGGTATTGGGGTTAAGGTAAGTAAGTTGGCTGGTATTGTGATGGGCTTTGATGGGCAGGTGCTCGAGGTGGGTAATATGCTGGCTGGGTATGGTAAACAGGATGGGGAGTGGGTGGAGGTTGGTAATAAGGCTGAGGGGCTTGGGTGTATTGGCTATAATATGAAGGCTGGGATGAAGGGTATTGGTAGGTTAACATCTGGTTTGGTCTTCTTTCCTGGATGGTCATGACCGCGGACACTCTGTCCCTCTTCTTCTTAGCTGAATCTGATTGAATTGCCTTACTTGTTGCTTGCAAGGCTGCCAGATTTGTGACTCTTCTTGTCTTGATTCCTTCTTCTATGAAATCTCCCATTCTAATAACTTCAGAAAACTTTTGTCTGATGACACTTATCAGTCTTAAATAGTATGTTGCATCTTTTAAAGACTGTACAAAAAGCGTCGTCATCTCACTCTCCGCCATTGGGGGCTGGACTTTTGCGGCTTCCGCTCTCCAGCGCATAGCATACTCTCTGAAAGTTTCTGTCGACTTCCTTTCTAACTTCATCAAATAGAATCGGTCTGGGACAGTCTCAGTGTTGAAACTGAACCTATCCATGAACTCTTGGACCGTTTCTCCCCAACTATGCCATTTCTGCGGATCTTGGCATGTGTACCAATCGAGCGTTTCTCCCGTCAAACTCCTTATAAACAGCTTCATCCTGATGGCTTGATCTTTTTCCACTCCAACAAGCTTATCACAGTACGACCTCAAGTGAGCCCGAGGATTTCCTTTTCCATCAAACATATCAAACTTCGGCACCTTATATCCAGCAGGCAACTCAATGTCGGGATGAATACATAAATCCTCGTACTCTAGTCCTTCGCATCCCTTGTGGGTTTGGATGCTTCTAACTGCTTCCTTCAGACTGCGAATCTCCTTTGCTACATTCTCATCTGCTTTCGCCCTGGCTTCCCTTTCCATCTCCTCATAAGGGTCAACCTCTGGATGCTGCACTGCCTGCAATTGGGTAGTGAAAGGTTGAGCTTCTGCTACATATACTGGTGGCACATACTGCGTGTTATGGTTAGCGGTGTGTGCCAATGGTATGTGTTGAGTTACTTGGTAGTTTTGGGTAAGTGGGGCAGTTTGGATAACTGAAGGCAGAGGAATATAGGGAGTGGTGAAAGGTGGCGGATTGGTTTGTTGGAAGTTAATTTGTTGGGGGTTGGCTTGTTGCCGGTCATTTTGTTGCGGGATGGTTTGTTGTAGGTTGGTTTGTTGCGGGATGGCTTGTTGGGAGTTAATCTGTGCTAGGATGGCTTGTTGTGGATTTGATTGTTGTGAGATGGGTTGTTGCAGGCTAGTTTGTTGTGGGACGGGGGGTGAATTGGTGGTGCTTGGATTGGTTGCGTGAAGTGGAGGGTTTGAGAGAAAGGGCTGAGGAGCGGGCGAGTCAACAAGCGAAAAGGATGGTGGGATTGTCGCACTTGTTCTTTGTTCATGGTGAGGCGTGTTGAGGGTAATGGAGAGGTTGGTAAGATTTCGCAGTCGCTCAATTTCACTTTGCATGTTGGCTATTTGCTGCATCAATTGGGTTATAAGTTCATCATTTCCTCCTCCCGAAGCCTCAGGTTCGTCTCTTGGAACTGTGACAAGTCCCAAGCCAGTCTGTTCGGATGTCCCTGAATCATTCATATCGTTGGATGCTCGTGTTTTTGATCTTGTGAAGTACGGGTGGTCTGCTAGTTCGCAGTCAACACGAATCAACCTTTGGAGGGAATAATCAAAATAAAATAAAACCTTCAAAAAATGGAGAGAACTGCGTTAGTATAGTGCGAATGATTGTTGCTTTAAATAAAAAGAATGCGAACATTAGGCAAATAACGTTGAAAGAAACATATATTGCATAGCAAACAAATCACATAGTAAAAGAGAAATATAGCAAACATAGCACGACCTATTATGCACGAGACCCCTTTTGTGCTAGAGGTAAGCCTAACGCCAAATATTCGGGATTATGATAGAGTGATCCAAGCCATTTAATTGAGACACTTGAGTTTGGAAATAACGAGGCCAAATTTCATTGAATAAAATAAAAGCGAGTACATTAAATAAACCAGAATACATCAAAGATAATATAAAGACAATCCTAAAACTTGGCCTAAAAATTTTGCATTTGATCATGCTGGCGGCTGAGCGGAATATGATGCTCCATCATTGCTAGGCCCCGCTCCCGCATTCCCCAAATAATGCATTATATTCGCCATTTGAGCCCATATCTCGGGAGTAACAACCATGGCCCCCAAGCGAGAATGTTTTATCCAAATTGTCTTCACTTTATCTTCGAAGCCTGATTCACCTGCTGGGCTATGCTCTATGTTACCATAATCTTCTTGCAGCCATGCATGATATTCTGGAATACCTCCTGCCAGTCCAGCCCCGATGCTTATCGGATCAATGTTCACCCATTCATCGAGAATTAGGCCAGCTCTAGGAACTTTGAAGTCCGGCCCAAAAAGTATTTCAGAACCACTCATATCAGCTTGGAGAGGGATTACCTGATCTATACCGAACTGTCGAAGCACGCGTACCGTGGCGTATGGCTGGAGGCCTTTCAACCCAATAAGCTCAATATAGTAAAGCTTCCTTCCTTTTATGTAAGCCGTGGTACGTGGTAGCAAAGGATACTTCCATTGGATTTGATCACCAGTTCGGGAAGCCAAGAACTCATCCAATCGTGAGTGCCATACGAACGGTTTCGTTCTTTCATAAAAACTACCAATTTTGTTTGACTCACTAAAGCATATATCTGCCATATTCGGGCGTTAATAGAAATGCTCCATTGCCCACATCTGGAGGAGAAGATTGCAACCCTCAAAGAAACTTGTTTCTCCCCGTTTACACTTTCCCAAAGCCCGGAGTATTTCTGCCAAAATCATTGGAACCAAAGTGAGTTGCGCGCCATCAACCCCTTCAAAGAGTGCTCGAGCCACAGAACATATGCAAGTGCTGATCTTGCCGTATTCACGTGGGAATACCAAAATCCCAAGTAAGGCGACAGCGAATACAATGGGTCGTCTAGCTTGCCAATGAGCGGGAGTGCACGAAAATTCCTTCTTGAACAACTTGTACCCGTCATGACGACCATACCTCTCATATAGATAATACAACGATACCTAGTTATTCTCGAAGCATCGGAGTTCCTTAGTGTTTTTCAACCCCAAATAGCGGAGAAATTTCTTTCCCGATTGACTGTGCGGGATAATCTGACCCCTCCCTTGGTATTTTAAGTTCGTGAAATAGCTTATTTCTTCCAACGTGGGTGTGAGCTCAAAACCCTTAAATTTGAAAACCACTCGGTTAGGATCCCAAAATCGGAGTAAAGCTCTAACTATGTGTTTGTCGGGAGTGATCTGAAATAGCAAAGGGAGGAACTTCAACATCCTTGTGACCGCCAGTCTACTACCCAGGTCTAAATCTTCCCACCATACCCTCAGCTTGCTCGGGACGCCACTGACTATCTTGGTTTTGGGGATCTGCGGGACGAAATCCATCCTACAAAAAAAAATGATCTTTCAAACTCGACGTGTCATGATTAGGCTTGGATCCTTCTATCATCATCACGTTACACATAATATGCTTGTTGGTCGTTAGGTTATGAGACCCATCGACAATTTGGTAGGTTTCCTAAATGTGGAGTCGATACCTAGGACCGACCCACCTAAGGTTTATGCATGCATGACTTAATAAAATTGGTGGCATAGCTCTATCTTAAGTTTTCTAAGATTTGGCTTACTTGACACAAGGTTCCCGAGTGGACTACTCGAGTGAGAAGGCTACGCGGTCACCGGAATTCGGACACCCCGCGCATATGCCAACTCTCCTAAATTTTGGGATTTTTTTTTGAAAAAATTTTGCGGGTGCGCAAAACACACCTCGCGTGTACATGTGATAGTGTGAATTTTCAGAAATGGAGGAAATATGAACGGAATGCCAGTTTAATGAAAGCAGTAACATAGAAAATTTCACATAATAAAACAGTCACTTAAATGCACATAAGAAAACAATAAAAGCAACAAATAAGGCAAAAATAAAGAAAACACTCAAAACATCCAATTAATAATTAACCTAAGTTTGTTATGGTTAAGAACCTAAATTCCCCAGCAGAGTCGTCAAGCTGTTATACCCCATTTAAACCGGTCAAATAGGAGTACAACATATTGGTGATTCCTATTTTGTTAAACTTAAGGAGTCGCCACCTAATTAATTTAACGGTGAATTAGGACACCTAATTTATTAACTAAGGTAAAGCCTAACTAAACCTCCGTTAATGGTCTACTTAATTAGTGTGATTCTAGACATCCTAATGGGAAGGTCTTAGGCATCCATTAAGATCTGTTAAACACGGTTACCGTCCAAACTTAGGTTAATTAATTAAGGCCTAAAAATGCAAATATAACATTTTAAATAATTTAGAAAATAGTGAGTAAATATTATCAAGATTTCAAAAATAGAGAACATAAGGCTGCTATTTAAATTAAATGAGGAGGTAATTTATAGAAAAGACTTTAGCCATGTTATACTAGAAAATGTGCTGGATTAGTCAATATACTAATATGCCTTTGAAATAATTCAAGGATTAAGTGTCAATTGATTTAAATTGCTCAAATTTATTAAGTGATCAAATAAGGTCAAGAAGGCAATTAGCTCCTTATTGTTATATGGAAAGTAGTTTAAAAATATAACTATTCTCTTTTGTGAAAATTGGGCTTTGATTGAAAAGTAAATATTTAAATTAAATTTGAGGAAAACGATTCAACTATAGCCATTACTAGAAATGATCATTTAATGCCTTTATATAAAATTAACCATAAAAAACTTAGAACATAAAAAAAGGAACTTATAAAATAACATTTAGGCTATAATTTGAAGTAGGTGAATAATTTGAAATCGAACTTAATTCTTAATCAGATTACTTAACCCATTTTAGACTTGTAAAAGAGTAATTAACAGAAATTTTGAACTGACGAAATAGGCTAGTTTATTAAACTTTTAAATAAGTTATTTCGAAAGCAAATTCAAACTCTAACTACCCATTATCACTAAACTATCCCCACTAATTTTACTAGAATTCATCTAAACTAAGAAAAGAGAAGGTAAATGTTAGTCAAGCAATCAAATATACAAAAAAAAATAGAGCAATGGAAATAAAATGTTCAAATGGGCTCGGCCCATTTTAATGTTGTTGCGATCTGTTCTTGCTATTGGGCTTTGGCCCAGATTTTTTTTTTTTTTTTTTTTTGCTGCGGACAGGGAGTTGACTCAAGAGAGAAATCATGTTGGGATTTAGCCCAACACCGAATGCGGAAGAAGACGAGTCCCTCAGACTCGTACGCGATGGTCATGCATAAAAACGAAAGAAAAAGGATTAGTACGTAATCAATAAATAAGGCTAAACATATATAATGTAAATTTAAAACAAACAGCTCAGCGACTTGTATACATGCTATGTATATTTGAATATATTCCATATATACATTCATAAGGATGCTTAGAGGGTTAATATTGAAAAGCTTTTGCCCCCGTCTTCCCGATGTTGCACAAGTTCCAAGGGATTTCATGAATCCCAGGCATGGCTAACACCGGGGAGGGTTCAAGCTTAAACCATAATGACCCACCAATCACCCTATAAATGTATTTACTAAGATATACTAGTCATATACATACATATACATAATCTAAACACAACATGCTTGCAATATAAGAATCGTAAAGATCGAGCAAACAGAAACACAACAAGCTCTACAGATCTGATCCTATACACCTAAATCTTTCACGCGGCAGTTCAGGGCAGGAAGACAGTAATTCAGTACTCCATAGAATATTTACTAAGTATAGCAATCCATTAACAACTTAATAACTTTTAATTAACAGTGAACTGCTTTAGTTAATATATTAACAGCTTCCCAAACAATCAGTAAGAAAAAGAAGAACTTCAACAAGTGCAGTAGCCAGCCCCCTATAGTCTTCTCGAAATAATTCAAATCACACATAACAGAACAAAACGAACATGCTGATATGCATCATATACCGAACTCAGATAAAGCGTAGGAGGAATATTCATGCATCTACACGATCGAACTAACACATACTTGCACCCATATAGGGATTCAGAAATCAGGAAAAGTATATTTTACTGTATAAAACACTTAAATCTCACATACATTATAGCTAAATATCAATCAAACATGCACCACATGTCGAACTCAAGGTATTTATACATACAAACTAAACATGATGAACTTAAGCTACTACAAAAAGCAGCTGACTCCTTATAACTAACCAGGATGGATTAGACTAAACTCAAAATAAGGACTTAACAGCTACGGACTGAACATGATAAAACTGTTATCTCACGAAACAAAGAAACTAAAAAAAATTAGGTCTGCTACAGCAGAGGCAGTAAAATCAGACATTCTTTTCACTGAAATAGGACAAACTATTCAAACAAAGGAACACAAGATCAAATACCATAAATTGTATGACAAAGCTAAATTGGCTGATTGGGCTCGGATTTGGGCTAATATTGGCTGAATGAAAGGAACAATTTGGGCTTCTACATTTAAATAAAAGACCTATTTTAAATAACTATATACTAACGTGTGCTAAAATATTATGTAATATAAAAATATGTAATTATTAGTGCTCAGATAAAAATAAAATTATATGACATCGTAATAGTCGTGCGATAATATTTTTTAAAGTTCAATCAGTGAATAAACGCTATTATTTAATTGTGCGAAAATAAATGCGATGCGTGTGCAGAAGATGGTAAAAAAATGTTAAAGTGAGTAGTAGTAGTAGTAGTAGTAATAGCTAGTGACTACAATAGGATAATGAAACGTTGTTAGTAATAAAAGCTAATAATTGCAGAAGTATAAATAATTATTTCTTAAATTGCCCAAAATATTAGAGGCGTAAATAAATATTTTGGTGGAAGGTGGGACAAAATTGGGTGTCAACATTCCAGACACTCAATATAACAAAACTCGCTCAACATATACACACGATACAACTATCAGTTCAAGTACACCATTAATCTGTTTCCCCATCTTAGATTTATGACATCATCGAATCACACACATAAAGAGGAAATGAGATCTTACCTTTGGAACATCTTCCACGATACCAAATCACAACCTAACAATATTTCTTACAACTCTGTACAACAAAAGTAAGCTCAGCCTGTCAAGTTGTCATATAATACTTGTTTATAACACAACATCATCATCTATTCCTTCAACTTACAATGTGTATTAAATATATACATCTCAAAATATTACGTAATCTCATCAACAATCGGATACGAATTTCCAAATCTAGTCAAGTCAAGGCAACCCAAATACAATACAAACAACTTCAACAGTCAGGTTTACAAATTCTGATCATCGCCTCGTAAGTTATTACCGGGGACATACCTTAGATACTCATACTAGCTCATCAAAATCATAGACAAAAGATCATACCTTGACTGCCTTCGTTCAAACTCTTTACCTCTTTACTTTACTACAAGGTAACCTCCAAAGCTCTTGGATTCACATTAGAAGATGGAAAGCGACTAATACCTTTTTCCGGCGTCCCTGTTCATTTTCTCTTAACCGTAAATTTCTTTCAGATCAGCATTACTGAAAAGAAGGACAAGATGAGAAATAGTAATTCAAATACTTATAACTCTGCTCTATCCGCACGATCTAGATTCCAATTAAGGCAACAACCTAAATGCCATGTAGCCTCTTGATTATAAATGTGGCGCGCTACACATTCATAATCAAGACTCTACTAGACACAGCTTACAGACATCCCTAGGAGAGACCTGCTCTGATACCAAGTTTGTCACACCCCAACCTTAGGGGTGTGGCTGGCACCCGGCACCCGAAGGCCCGAGCGAACCAATCGTGATATTTGAACTCTATAATATAAATCATAAGCTGACAAGGCCCAATAACATATATATATGCATAACTGAGGCCGACAAGGCCAACAAAACACATCAACACTAACTTATAGTCTGTAAGCCTCTAAGAGTACTAAAATGCAACAACTTGTCGGGACAGGGCCTCGCTGTACCCAACACTATCCAAATATATGTATATACATGCATGCATCCTATTTGATGACTCTGACCAGCAACTCCGGAGAATGGAGTGCGAACATCCCTGCTAAACTCTGGTGCCCTACTGAGAAAGGTACACCAATCTGTCTACTGGTACCTATGGGCATGATCACAGCGCACAAAAGGCTTCAGTACAAAATATGAACTGAATATGTAGGGCGGTAAGTATAAGCATAAGAAATATAAATAATAAGAGGGGAGATATAGAGGCAACCTGAACTCTGAAACAAGTCGTTGAGGGCAATCATAACCACAACGTGAATATAACTGTATGCTCGTAAAAATCATTCCTCACGGTGGAGACTTATAGTATATCATATCGTATAACAATATATATCCCTCTGTGGGGTGAGCTCATAATCATATCATCATCTCTGCCCAACTGACCAGTGGCAATGCACAGCTACGTGTCTACCCGGCCGTCTACGATATGACTTGGTAAAGAAAGAAACATGGCTAAGTGCACATTTAAGTGCCTACCCGGCCGACTATAGCGCGGCTCGGTAATGAAAATAAATACATATATCTATAAGTGCAGTGCAAGACTGACCTCAGAAGAGTCGAAGTGACCTATCGTTGTTATCCCCCGACTATCGTTATTGTCGCTACGTTCTTTTTCTTTCAAATTATGAAGCAACAAGTACCAGGGGACATGAGAGCTACGTATTATGAGTTTCATATGAAGAAAATGTTATGTTTAGGCTAGCATGAACCATGATTGATATGAACACTGACAGAAGAATGAACAAAGGAGTTCTAGTTCTCTATGGCAACAAACAAGGAAAATGAGAATACAAAATTCTTCTTCGATGTAAGTTATTCACGAGGAAAGGGCAAGTCTAACCATCTGTACCAATTTGAGGGATGTAAGTTATTCATGAGGAAAGGGAAGGTCTAACCATCTGTACCAATTTGAGGTGAAACAACTCAAATCTGATGAAAACAATTCAATAAACGGTTATCCGAATTCTAGTCATGCCGAAAAGCATAGAGAAAGCCCTACATACCTCGTCGATTAGAGTTATACACATTTCCGAAGCCTCGAACACTTTACAACTGACTTCCTACAGGACACGAACAATTCGAGATCAACTTTGAGCATATAGCCAATAAAAATCTTCATTTAGGCATTTTATTGAGCAACTCGTAGGCACGAGTTTGTAAGCTCTTTCGTACCATAGCTTCTTGTAAAATACTACCAAAAACCTATTGTAGCTTCTTGTAAAACACTACCAAAAACCTACTTTTCTACTACTCCTTACTACCATGATTCAATCCATACCATCATAACTCCAAACAATACAACAAACCCAACACAAATAGCTCAACAAGTTAGCCATGTCCATGGAAGCTTTAAGTTTTAACCATAACTTATTCATATGGGATTTTCCCTCCATTTTCTTAGGTTTAAACACTTATAAAGCTTAAGAAGAGGATAAAGGGATCAAAATATACCTCAAAACTATGCAAATCACTCCAAACTATAAATTGCTTCTTGATGAAGTTTCCTTCCGAAGATCGAGTTAGCGAGAATTTACCGATTTGAAGATCACTACCTTGTTCCTTGTGTTAGACTTGTATAATTTGCCCTTTGATTATCTTGTGTTTGATGGGGAAGTGTTTAAGTATGAATCCTAGGGTTTGGAGGTCGTAGGAAGAGGAAAAATAAGAGACAAGTCGTGGAAGGGGTGAATATATATGCAAAGCCATCTTTGAACACCGACTATGTTCGCTGTTCCCGCGGCAGTTTGCACCCCTGGACGGAAATGCGAATATCTCTCTATTCCGATGTCATATCGATGAACGGTTAAATGTTCTAGAAACTAGACTCGTAGACCTTCGATTTGGTGGGTAGATCACCTAGTAATTCCAAGTATATTTAGAGAAAAGCTCCGCGACATCTGACCCAAATTTCAGTGAAATTTACAAACTTAACTTGCGACGCCCTTAGTCGGCTTTCGTATTACAACTCGTTTGACTTCCAAACTTTAAAAGAGACCATTATGCGATTCAAATACTTCATATCATTACTTGCTTACCATGTGAAGCACTCCTAATCTCACCCAAAAGTACAAGTTATCGTATTTCCAACTTGCCGACTTTTGACGAAACTCATGCTTCTTCAATTCATTCACCCTCCAAACCTCCGCCACTTACTAATCTTATTTATAGACTCTTATAACCATTTATATTAATAAGCTCAATCCCTTTTAACCTCAAGATAATTTCTTTTGAACTTGCATCGACTAACTCATGATACGACTTTAACGTGTGAAAATCCGAGGTGTAACAGGGTTATTGGTTTAACCATTAATTAAATCTTTAAAATTGAAAACCGAACCAAAACCCAATTAACCCAATAAAAACATTACGAAGCGTTTACAAACCGTTAACCCAATAACCCGATATCGATAAACCAGTAACGTTTTTATTGGTTCAGCTTATTGATTAAACTGGTATTTGCACACCCCTAATTTGATAAATGTTTAGCTTAACAGATCAATGTTATCCTAAGAAATCAATGTTTATAATAGACAAAAGTTTTGATTATGGAAATATTTTTTATATTATCAATACATATCACTTAGGAGAAAATAGTTTTGTATGTCCACTTATAATCTGAATTGAAAAATGATGCTCCGAAAATATTATGTGCCTAATTGACATATCTTTTATGTTATTTTTTTTTACTGACATCCTATAAGAAAAGATCATATAACTAAATAACATTTGTGATGTACTATAAATTTGGACCCTCAATGTTGTCAACATTCGTGTTGATAACATGTCTTTGTAATTGGTAAAAAAATTATTTATATCAAGTCGATAAATGCATAACATGTGTTTTGCCATGATTTTTATATTTAATCATAATTAGTTAACATATATTTTCACCTTGTTAAATTATTTAGCTATAGTAAATTTATACTCCCTTGCCCCAAAAATAAGTGGCACCATAGGAAAAAAATGTGTCCCAAAATAAGTATCACTTTAAGTATTCAAGACAAAAATTGACACCTGTTTTCAAGTTTCAACTATGCCCCTTAATATTAAAAAAAATAATCCTCTTTAATATTGGTCAATTCGCCAAAAACATCTAATAACTAGGGGAAATTTCATAAATATACAATTGGATTACTTACATTGTAAAAAAATAGCCCAAAACTTACATTGCAAAGCTCTAGCCCAAAACTCCCCTTTTCTCCCCTCTCTCTCCGCTGCCTCCTTTTTCGTTTTTTATTTTTTTTTATTATTATTATTTTATTTTGTTTTAATATAGTATTATAATTCATATACCCATATACACCGATATGCACTCATATACAATATTATACAACATTATAATCCATATACTCATATACAATATTATGCCCTCATATACAATATTATACAAAAATTATAATCCATATACCCATATACATCCATATACACCTATATACAAATATTATACACCCATATACAATATTATAAACCTTATATCCATATACACCCGTATACAATATTATACACCCATATACATTCATATACAATATTATACACCCATATACAATATTATAACTCATATATCCATATACATCCATATACACTCATATACATTATTATACAATATAATACAACCATATACAATATTATAACCCATATATCCATATACACCCATATACACTCATATACACCCATAAACAGTCATCGCCGGAGTTCCGTTCTCCGGCGTATATGTCACGCCCCGAACCATGGCCTGGGCGAAACACGACACTCGGTGCCTTACTGCATGTAACCGAGTGAACCACATGGCTTGCTGAATCATCATGAGGCATAACATGAGTGGAATATAACGTGAATGCATGATGAGTCTTTATAAAACGTAGTAAGTCATAATACTTAATAAAAATACTTGTTTAAACATGAGTGCAGAAATAACATGAATGAGCCAAAATGGCTATACAACTCTGAATGTCTGACATAACATAACTAACTTGTTTAGTCTATGAAACCTCTATTATGAGTCGGACTGGAAAACATACTTACTGGGACAAGGCCCCCAGCATACCTTAGATACATAACTAATCATAAAACAAAAGTTGACTAAACCCCGAATGAGATGGGGCTCACCAATAAGCTAATATGAATGTTGTCCTACTGAGCAGATGTGTCGTCCTATATATCGGTACCTGCATCGTGAAATGCAGGCCCCTCGGGCAATAGAAAGGGGACGTCAGCACTTTGAATGTACTGGTATGTAAAGCAACTGAATGAAATAACATGGGACATGAAATAATAATGATAGGAACTGAAACCTGGTCATGAACATGAATATATATATATATATATATATATATAACATGGTAAAAATATCATAAGTAGGGAGAGCAATAACTTATAACCGATCCATAGTCTGGTGCTTTTGTCCCGCCAGCAGAACACTCAGTCCTTGCCAGGGAACATGAGATTTAATAAAATATGAAAGGATCCAGTCATTATGAGAGATCGTCCGGGACATGGGTGGAGCGATCCTCATCCTACAGTGGCTACGTAGTTTCAGGCTATCTGAAGCCTTCCTCGGTAATTAAAGCAACTCCTAAAATCATGAACATGTAAAATAAGTGGCACTTGCTGCCCATGGTTTTCATGAATATAACTTGCTTGTACATGGATATCATAAATTATAGCTTGCTTGCATGAACTTGTAAAACATGTATAGTATTTTCTTGAAAATAGCATAATATATCATAAACTAGCATGCATGAACCCATGGAATGAGATATATGGATTTTTCATAGATTACGGACAGATTCTTAATAATCATAAAGAAATATTAAGAACTCAATGATGGAATTATAACAATTCATACATAATATAATCATGGACATAGACCTAGAGTTATCATGAGCATGGTATAGAAATCCTAGTTTTCGTAAAGAATCATAATTTATGGATTATGAGGCATGGGGAAGAACAATGATGTTCCCACACGTAGATAGTAACTCTACATACCTTAGTCGCTCCAAAACTTGAATTAAAGACTTGAGCTTTGAAGAAGATTTTCAAAATCTTGAATTCTTGAACCTTGAGATGGGTTTTCTTGAAAACCCTAGTTTAGGAATGATGATTTCTTGTTTAAATTATTAGAGTATATGTTAGAATTGAGTTGGAATAATTAGAGTAGGCTTACCTTGGTGTTCTTGATGATGGGGGAAGGTAGGAGGTCGTTCTAGGGCTTGAAGGAATGAAAAATAACGATTTGAACTGATATGGACGAATATATACTGTTCTGGAAAAATTAAATTTTACGTCCAGCAAAATGCTGGCCGTATTTTGAAGTACGGGCCGTATTTTGAAATACGGTCCGTATTCCGTATGGACTGCACTGCGTCTCTTCAGTAAAATGGTCATAACTCTTTGCACAGATGTCCGTTTGACCCCCATAATATACCATTGGAAAGGTATTTCAAAGCTCTACAACTTTCATCAAGAAAGCCGAGCACAAAAGAGATCTGGGCTGCTAATAAGGAGGACAAGTTTTCCCAAATTCCAAATAAGTTTTGAAATACGGGCCGTATTTTGAAATACGGTCCATTTTTAACAATGTAGCCTCCAAATGTCAAATTCCAGAATGCTCAGAAATATTTGGTACCAATTTACGACTTGAAATAAGGGTCGTATACTGAAATACGGTCACTGTTCATGGGCGTAAACCACCATCTTACAACTGAAGAGGAAATTCTAATTGCCACATTCTTTATCTGGTTTTCTAAGTCTAGGATCATGGTCAAAGCTTAGGTTAAAGGTACGAGGTGTTACAGTATACACCGACATACAGTATTATACACTCATATACACCAATATACAGTCATCGCCGGAGTTCCGTTCTCGGGCGAACTCCAACACCACCACCAGAACCAACTGTTCAAACATCAAAGATCCGGCGTGACAGAAGGAGAGGGAAAATTAAAAAAAATTAAAGATCTGGCCTGACAAAGGGAGATGGGAAATTAAAAAAAAAAAACTAAAAAACAAAAAAAAATAATAATAATAAAATTTAAAAAAAAAAGAGGCAGTGGCAAACTCCAAAAAAAATTTAAAAAAAATAAAAATTAAAAATTAAAATTAAATTAAATTTTTTTTTAAAAAAGGAGGCAGTGGCGAACTCCAAAAAAAAAAATTAAAAAATTAAAAAAATTAGAAAAAAAAAACGAAAAAGAAGGAGGCACTGGAGAGAGGGGGCGGAAGAGGGGAATGGGTCATTTTTTGAAAAGTAATTTTTATTTAAACTGGAGTTGGGTTACTATGGCCAAGAAACTCAAATATGGGCTAAATTTGGTCGCATTGGTATTCCAATTGATACTGAGTGTAATTAGCCCATAAATAAGAGTAGTTAATTTCTTAATGTACTTGATTTTTGTAAGGTAACGCTTAATTTGGGACTAATATCTGATGCCCCTTAAAATCTCCCTATGACTTAGCTCATTACTTATTATTTTGTTTTATTAAAATTCATTATTAATGCGGACAAAACTTGCTATACCATCGTTTGCTAGAATGAGACACATAACAACTCATTCTCACAACTGCCAACTCAAAACCCAACAACCTCGTGACTATTCCTCTGTTGATGTTATCAAACTAAACAAAACATTACATGATCTTGTCAAATATGAATCTTTAACCTCTGCACTCCACATGTTCGACAAAATGCCTCAACGAGATGTAATTACATGGAATATCATGATTTCTGGATACAATCAAAATGGGTTTCCAAGAAAATCACTAAACTTGTATAACAACATGGTTTCTTTAGGTATTAAGGAGAATTCATCTACTTTGTCATCTATATTGAGTATATGTGCTAATGCAGGTTTATGTAAAGAAGGGGTTGAGATTCATAGTAGAGTAGTTGTTTTGGGGTTTAATATGAACTTATATATTGCTAGTGCACTTGTTAATATGTATATACAAATGGGGTTTATAGATGTTGGTTTAAAATTGTTTTATGACTTACCAAAACGAAACTTAGCGGTATGGAACGTGGTTTTACGTGGAATTTGTGAGTTGGGACAATCGACTGAGTTGTTAAGGTTGTATAGTGATATGAAGTTGGAGAATGTGGAGCCTAATGGACTTACATTTTGTTATTTGATTCATGGTTGTTGTAAAGAGAGAGTTTTTGATAAGGGCAGGGAGATGCATTCGCGTGTGATTAGGATTGGATGGTTAGAATCGAGTATTTTTTTAGCGAATGCATTGGTGGATTTTTACTCTGCTTGTGGCGCTTTGCTTGATGCCGATAAAGCATTTGAGTGTATTCTACCTCAGGATGTCATTTCATGGAATTCAATGGTTACCGTCTATGCTGCCAATAATTTGTTGCATGAAGCTGTTCGAGTCCTAGAAGAGATGAGATCGTGGGACAAACATCCATCTGCTATGTCTTTCGTAGCGTTGTTGAATTTATCAAGTCGCAGAAAGGAACTGCTATTTGGAAAACAGATACATAATTTTGTTGTAAAATCGGGTGTTGATTATGGAAGTGTCCTCATTCAGTCGGCTTTGATTGATATGTATGGGAAAAATGATGATATTGAAAGTTCAGTTTCTGTATTCCAGAGTTCCCGTAAGAGAAGTCTCGAATGTTGTAATTCAATGATGACATCTTTGCTGCATCTCGGTTTCCTCGAAGATGTGTTTGAGCTTTTTAGTCGGATGGTTTGTGAAAATATTGTGTTTGATGAAGTGAGTTTGTCCTCAACAATAAAGGCATTATCATTGTATTCCTCTCCTAGCTTGGATAACTGTGCTTTGTTGCATTGTTGTGCAATAAAATCAGGTTTTGATTCTGATAGTATGGTCTTATGTTCTCTGATTGATGCATATTCAAGATCGGGACAGATTAGATTCTCTCAGCAGATTTTCGAAGCGCTTCCCTCACCTAATATCCTCGGTTTCACTTCAATAATTAATGGATATGCTCGTAAAGGAATGGGAAGTGAATGCCTTGGAATGTTTGAAGAAATGATCCAAAAGGGTGTAAAACCAGATGAAGTCACGTTCTTGTGTATACTGTTGGGCTGCAACCATTCAGGTCTAGTCGAAGAAGGGAAAAAGATTTTTGAATCGATGAGAACTCTTCATGAGGTCTATCCAGACAGGCGGCACTATTCATGTATGGTGGATCTTCTAGGCCGTGCAGGTCTAGTCAATGAGGCAGAAGAGTTGCTAAATCATGCATCATCGACAGGAGATTCTGTCATGTGGAGCTCACTTTTGCGAAGTTGCAGGATTCATCAAAATGAGAATGTTGGAAGAAGAGCAGCTAAAAAGTTAATGGATCTTGAGCCAGAGGATCCTTCTGTTTGGTTACAGGCCTCAAATTTTTATTCTGAAATTGGGGAGTTTGAGACTGCAATATATATTCAAGAGGTTGCAGTCGCAAGGAAGATGAGCAGTGATATTGGCTATAGTTTAATTCGGGTGCATGAGTGCCATTAAATATCCACTTAAATAAAAAGAGTCTGAAGAGGACATCTGAATGGCTAATTGGCTGTTTGGTCTGCAGGACCTTCTGGATATACTTTTTCTTTTAAAAAGTATAACTATGCTGCTTCTTAACCGACTCCACAACCAAAATACAAGTTGCAGAAGAAATTTATATGCCTTGTTTGGTCTCTCCAACTACCAAACACCTTTTGTCTAGTTCTCCTTTTCTTTTTCAAGATTTTCACATTTGATGAAGTAAAACTACTTCATTGGTAATTTGACTGCCTAAAAGGTGAACTTTTGAAGATCGGCGCTGCAAAATTTATTGCTGTAAAGGTGAGAAAGTATCTAGAGGAGCACTTTTACTTACAAATAGTATATTGAATCATGGCTGAGGAGTAAAGCAAAGATCTCTAAAATGATATTCTTACACTTGAAGTGTGGTCTTGTAGAAAATGAAACACCTTTATCTACTTCCAAGCCAAGCCATATAACCCCACTAAATCCTCCATTTTCAGCACTAATACATACATATAAATTAATACTCTATGGTCTCCCTTGATTTATGTGAATCTAGAAATACAGAAAAAAAATACCCGAACCCTCTAAATCATGGCTAAGATACTCCTCTGCTTGTTTCTTGTTTTGCTAATGGCGGCTCATGGAGCTGCAAAAACCGATTTATCAGATGAAGTCTTCCTGTCAGAGTTTGGGGATCTGGATGTAGAAGACGGTGATGAAGCAGAGTTTGAGGATTTGGATCGTGGCAACAAGATTCTTGTCAATGTGGATAGCTTTGGTGCAGTTGGTGATGGGGTTTCAGATGACACCAAGGTAATCCGTTTTAACATTTTATAAACTGATATGTTCACCGCAAATATATGCTGATCGACTTCTACACGTTTTTTCATTAATGTCAATTAATGGTTTGGGAAAGTGTTAGGCAAGTTGAAATATGATCATCTTGTATTTACTTTATTCATAATCAAGGTTGTCTTGCCTACTGAATGTTTTCAGGTTTCTATTCTCTACTCTTTAATTCTCCTCTTCTAGTGGGGCGGACAACATAGACGACCAATGCAAGCTTTTCTTGAGTAGATTATTAGAGCTGCATCTGTGGAATTTGCAAGTTACATTCAACCACTTTGTCATATGTTTTATGATATCTCAGGCTTTCGTTGATGCGTGGAAACAAGCTTGTTCAACACGAAAATCAGTCTTCTTGGTCCCTGCAGGACGCAGTTATCTAGTAAATGCAACAAGGTTCCGAGGGCCTTGTGTGGGCAGATTGAGAGTCCAGGTTACACTAATTGCATCTATTTCACGTCTTGTTTGAATTTATGTCCTCCATTTTGCTAGCATTTACTCTAGAAGAAACTTATGCATATTATACTTGGTTGAAATCATTATTGTTTCCCTTGTAGCGTCTATTAAGCCAGCTCAAGCATACCTAACTATTATCATAAACTGGAAACGTGATTAAAAAAACAGATTGAAGGAACTATAGTAGCACCAGGTGATCCTAACAACTGGGATTTTACAAAGAATGGACGAATTTGGCTTGGCTTCTTTAACTTGACAGGAGTTACTTTGCAAGGAGGAGGATTTATTGATGGGTCTGGCAGCAAATGGTGGGCAGCTTCCTGCAAGAAGAACAAGACTAATGTAACTGACACATGCACTACTCATATGTTCTTTTGTGTTTTGACAGACAAAGATGATAGTCTTATTCTTTCTTGTTTTTTTGTTTTTTGTTTTTTTCCTTTTGGGTTATCCCGATAACAGCCTTGCAGAGCAGCACCAACTGTAAGTGGACTACCAGGGGGATCTTATGACTCTTATCAGAATTGTGAAATCAACTTATGCAGAATTCTAATTGCAGGCATTAACTATATACGGGAGCTCGAGTATAAAGGTGAAGGGCCTAACAATCCAAAATGGCCAACAGATGAATTTCGTCATTTCTCGATCAGAGTCCATACGTATAACTGGTGTTACGGTTTCTGCTCCTGAAGACAGTCCTAATACTGATGGAATCCATATAACTGAATCTACAAATGTTGTACTCCAGAATTCCAAAATTGGAACAGGTATCGTCATCTCTCATATTATCTAAGTTGACTTCAAGGACGAAATCTCTTTGAAAGTAATGTGCAATTGTATTGTTTTCATAAATGTGCCTGTCAAACAAGGCACTTCATAGCTACCATAAATATCTGCTTGAGCTCTCTACATCTCACTTTACTATATGAAAAAGCTAGCTTGCAAACATGTACGAGCCCCTCCTTTCATGCTCTGTGTTTTCTCAAGTATTCAGTCACATGCACTGTTATAATGAACATGCCTTTATTGATATCATGAATATGCTTTATGAACAAAGAATCAATACTGGTTACCTTCCTTTTTTATTTAGGTGATGATTGTGTCTCTATTGTCAATGCTAGTTCCAATATCAAGATGAAGAGAATTTACTGTGGACCTGGCCACGGAATCAGGTAGCACATTTTTCCTGTTATCGATGCCCTTTTCGTAAAATTACCTTTATAAGTTCAGCAGAAGGGATCTAGTAGGAGTCAATAAATAAATTCGGATGTCAAATTTTGAAAGAATAAGCAAAAAATAATATAATTCCCACGCTGTCTTCTAAACTGATTCTGTTGCATGAATGATGTCTGCCAGCATCGGGAGCCTTGGTAAGGACAACTCTGTTGGTATAGTTACTGGGGTTGTACTTGATAATGCATTTCTCAGAGCTACCACAAATGGTCTGCGGATCAAGACATGGCAGGTATGCCGTTTTACTCATGTGCAGCAATTGAATTTATCCTTATATATGGCATTACCTACATGATCGTTTGGAAATTAAGACTTTTTAAGCAGATGTTACAACATCTTTCCTTTTAATTTGCAAATAACTAAAGTCTCAGACTCTCAGTGACCTTGTCATGCAAAAGATTGATTTATTTATACAAAAATCTGAGCCCCAACGAGGAAAATGCTTTTACAGTGGCACTTAGATTGTCTGCTAATATAGAAATAATAATGACAAAAAAGTTGTTCTCTTAGGGAGGATCAGGTTATGTGTGTGGAGTGCGCTTCCAAAATGTAATGATGCAAGATGTTTCCAATCCTATCATCATTGACCAATTCTATTGTGATTCACCAAAGTCTTGCCAGAACCAGGTAATTGTCATGTTTTCAACTGATAATGTATTACTTGGCAAAGGAAAAAATAAGCTCTCCAATAGTTAATGTGACAAAGTGTCATTTGTTGTTGACATTATAGACATCTGCAGTCGAGATAAGTGAGATAGTTTACCGGAATGTTAGTGGTACTTCAAAGAGCAAAAATGTAATCAAATTTGCATGTAGCGACAACGTGCCTTGCAGCCACATTGTTCTGAACAACATCAACTTAGAGACCAGAGATGGTACTGCTGAGGTCTACTGCAACTCTGCCACAGGGATCAGTTATGGTTATAATCATCCATCCGCAGAGTGTCTCGACTCCGATGACAAGAAAATTAAGCAGAAAATGGAATCAAGGGAAAAATACATCGTTCATACTGAGCTATGAATTGCCTTCTACATGCCATCATCACTCCAACCTGACGATTTATTGTAGCAGATATTTTTAATATACATCTTGTAGTTTAGTGCTTACTGATTTGAGTAATCTCAGATTCTGAGATTCCTAACTAGACAAGATAGCAGCTGTATACTGTTCTACAGGGATTCATTAAAAATATTTATAAATACGGATATATTTTATACTTAATTTTTTTCCATTATAAGTTCAATGTAATACACACATTTATTGAGAATTATGTCAGTGTGCAAATATATTGAGAAGGCTTACGAGGGCCAGTTTCTCATTTCTTTTTTGTATACTCAAATTCCTAAAGGAACTTCAACAGCCATTCCACTACATAATCCTGAAATGAACTAGACTAACAACTGCCAAGTATCATGAGATTTTCACAAAATTTGATTCCATGAGCTCATTAGTACCTTTCATTCTATCAGCAATTACAATATACTCAGAAACACTGGTCCGATACTTTTTCATCTGGAAGTTAAATAATTTGCATCGATTTTTCTAATAGTTTTCTAATTACATGGAGTTGTTGTTGTGGCTTGCAAAAGGGTAGAATATTTGGCCAATCTTTTTATGTGGCACAAACTTGTTTTGAAAGAAAATCCAACCATCCATTTACCTAAATTAGCATAAAAATGGCTACTTTTTAGGTAGGTTTGTCCTTTCAGTAGACCAAGAAGTATCGTTAAGAAGAAGATTCCATATATATTATATTCCAACCATTAGTCTTTTTTTTTCACATCCAACCTTTTGTCCTAACAAGAACAACAAAGAAACAACGAAAATAAAATGGAATATAGGCAATCATTATCATTTATGTGGACTGTGGCAAACAGGGGCCCTAATACAAGTTGCTATGACAAAATGATCGTGCCTTTAAATCGCAGCAATCACCTAATTGGTTCTTGGTGAATTATGTCCTTGTGGCCTTGTATTTTTTTTTTTATTATTATTACAACGGTGGTGTCTGAACAAGTTTGCACGCAGTTCGATTAATTTATCAGACAACTTATAGTTCACAAGTACAAAATAAGAGTCTGTTTGGATGGGCTTATGTCTATAAGCTGAAAACAGCTTATAAGCTAAAAAAAATAAGTTGGGTAATCTAACTTATTTTTTTTGGCTTATAAGTTGTTTTCAGCTTATAAGTTACTTTAGATAAGTTAAGTCAAATGGGTCCAATTATTTTTTTAAGTTTATTTTAAGCACAAAATGACTTTAAGTTGGCTAGCCAAACACTAAAAAAAACTGAAAACAGCTTATAAGCAACTTATAAGCCAATCCAAACGGACTCTAAAGAAAAGTTGACCTGTATATATTAGCGGGCGTAAAAGATAGACACTTTTCACTTATGGGGACATTTTAACCTAATATGTCTTTAAATTGGAAGCTTACGGCCAAGCTCAATTATCCGTCTTTTTGCCTTCTTCAATCTGTTTTTTGCGCGGATTGCCCTTTATTTTGGGTGGTCTTTAATTTTTGCCCTTCAAATTGGTGGTATTTAAATTTTACCCCTCGCCTAATACCCCAAGGTTATGGGTTCGAACCCCAGCTCAGTTAAAAAAAAAAAATCGCAAGACAGAATTTTGTAAATCTGCCCAGCAAAATTCTGCCTAAAGGGCAGAATTTAAAGACCACCCCAGCGAAGGGCGCAAATTGCCCTTCTTCAATTGTCAATATTGCTTTGAACTCTTCCCGTAAAACCATTCAAACCATGGTTTTGAAATTTGGAACTGAAAACGTGAATATAACATTGAATACATTGTTCGAGCTTGAAGAAGTACATTACCCTCTGTTTGGATGGTTGTTTCCCGTGGTTCATTAATGTACGATATGGTATGGTACAGTATGGTGCTGTATTGTATTGTACTGTATTAATGAACACAATGTTTGGATAGACTGTATCGTTTGTTGTGGTTTAATAACATTTGTATTGTTTATTTTGACTGTATGATACTGTATAATAACTTGTAAGTTTACTAAAATACCCTTAACTCTTAATTAGAAATTAGTTTATACATATTAATAAAACTCAGGTAAAGAATAAAATAGGAACTTTAAAAAATAAGTAGGTAGTGAGTGGAGGTGGTAGAGGGGTGGGTGGTGTGAGGTGGGTGGTTGTGGGATGAGGGTGGGGGTAGTGGGTGGTAGGGTGGGGGTGGGGGTGGGTGGTGGAAGGGTGTGTGAGGTGGGTGGTTATAGGAAGAGGATGGGGGTAGTGGATGGTAGGGTGGGGGTGAGTGGCTGTGGGGGTGGAGTTGGGTGGTGGTGAGGGGTAGTGGGTGGTGTGAGGTGGGTGGTTTGGGATGAGGGTGGGGGTGGGGTGGGGATGAGTGGCGTGGGTGTGGTGGGGGTGAGTGTTAGGGTGGTAGTGGGGTGGATGATGAAGGGTGGGGCAGTGGTGGGGTGAGGGTGAGTGGTAAGGTGGGGTGGGGTGGGGTGGGGTGGATGGTGGAGGGTGGGGTATAATGGGGAAATGAAATACGTAACCACGGAAAAATCACCAAATCCGTGGTTACAAAAATTGGGACTTTTCATAGTTATATAACTATGGGATGAACCACAGGTTTACAACATCATACCACATAATTTTAAGAACAATGGAAACAAACATGGTTTCATAGAAAATCATACATTAATGAACCACGGGAAACCACCATCCAAACAGGGGGTTAGAGCACCACAAATTAGAGACCCTTGAAGCTCGGTTCCAATTTTTTTGATCTAGATAATTGTAATTTATTTCAATACTGTGATATTGAATTTTGTCGAAAATACCTTAAGGAGCTTGTATATCAATTATGGAGTTGTTAGGAAGCAATTTGAGGCGAATTGAGCTAATATTATGTTGAAAAGTTGAGGTTGAAGACGAATCTACCAGTGTATAACCCCATGTATATACGTGGACTAGACGGCTTATGCCCGTGCTGCGCACGGGCCCAACACTTTAGATTATAGTGCATCTATGTGTATGTAGTTGTCTTTGAATAGTGATTATATATATATATATAGAGTATATGTTATGTTTAAAATATGATTAATATAACATTGTAGTTTGTGCTCCGTATCTAAAATTTTATTATATTAATGTTTGCTACGAATACAAAATCGGCAAATTTATTAATATTTTTTAAAAGAGAAGACTTGTTGTAGAAATTCATTTTCTATCTAAACGAAGAAATACTATTTTTTAATTTTTTAGTAAATATTCTCGGTTTAGCTCATTTTACTTGTCATATTGTCTTTTGTATTAAATTCTATATAATTTTAAAATATAAATATTTTAAGTATATTTAGTGAACATAACAACTTGATTTTATCAATATGGGATACTATGTTCAAAACACGATTAATATAACATTGTAGTTTGTGCTCCGTATTTAAAACTTTATTATATTAGTGTTTGCTACGAATACGCATGGTGTTTAATATGGGGCCCACATTTTTTTTTAACATTGTTTATTTTTTAAATATGGGATTCACTTTTTTTTTTCAATATTGCTTGATTTTGTTAATATGGGGTTCACTTTTTTTTTCCAGTGAGTTTGGATGTGGTGGGTTCCATTTTTTTTTAATACTGGATAGTGTTTAATATGGGGCCCACAATGTGGGATTCATTTTTTTATATATATATATATATATATTGCTTGATTTTGTCAATATGGGATACTATGTTCAAAACACGATTAATATAACATTATAATTTGTGCTCTGTATTTAAAACTTTATTATATTAGTGTTTGCTACGAATACCCACGGTGTTTAATATGGGGCTCACGATTTTTTTTTTTTAATATTGCTTGATTTTGTTAATATGAGGTTCACGTTTTTTTTCCCGTGAGTTTGGATGTGGTGGGTTCCACTTTTTTTTTTTTTTAATACTGCATGGTGTTTAATATGGGGCGCACATTTTTTTTTAATATTAGTTGTTGTTTAATATATATAGGGCCGACAATTTGTTTTTAATGGGCCTGTTTAATATGAGGCCCAATTTTTTTTTTTTTTATATATACTATGTTCAAAACACGATTGATACAACATTGTAATTTGTGCTTCGTATCTAAAACTTTATTATATTAGTGTTTGTTAAGAATACAAAGTCTGCACTTTTTTGTTTTTTTGACATTGTTTATTTTTTTAATATGGGATTCATTTTTATATATATATATATATATATTACTTGATTTTGTCAATATGGGATACTATGTTCAAAACACGATTAATATAACATTGTAGTTTGTGCTCCGTATTTAAAAATTTATTATATTAGTGTTTGCTACGAATACGCACGATATTTAATATGGGACCCACAATTTTTTTTAACGTTGTTTGTTTTTTTAAAATGGGATTCACTTTTTTTTTTAGTATTACTTGATTTTGTTAATATGGGGTTCACTTTTTTTTTCCCGTGAGTTTGGATGTGGTGGGTTCTACCTTTTTTTTTTAATACTGGATGGTGTTTAATATGGGGACTACATTTGTTTTTAATATTAGTTGTTGTTTAATATATATGGGGCCCATATTTTTTTTTTTTACATTTTTTTTATGGGCTTGTTTAATATGGGGCCCAATTTTTTTTTTTTTTTTTTTTATATGTATTATGTTCAAAACACGATTGATATAACATTGTAATTTGTGCTCCGTATCTAAAACTTTATTATATTAGTGTTTGCTAAGAATGCAAAGTCTGCACTTTTTTTTTTTTTTTTTTTTTTATATGTTGCTTGATTTTGTCAATATGGGATATTATGTTCGTATTTATATGTACTATGTTCAAAACACGATTGATATAACATTGTAATTTGTGCTCCGTATCTAAAACTTTATTATATTAGTGTTTGCTAAGAATACAAAGTCTACACCTTTTTTTTTTTTTTATATGTTGCTTGATTTTGTCAATATGGGATACTATGTTCAAAATACGACTAATATAACATTATAGTTTATGCTCCGTATTTAAAACTTTATTATATTAGTGTTTGCTACGAATACGCATGGTGTTTAATATGGGGCCCACTTTTTTTTTAAATATTAGTTGTTGTTTAATATATATGGGATCCACAATTTTTTAGTTTATGCTCCGTATTTAAAACTTTATTATATTAGTGTTTGCTACGAATACGCATGGTGTTTAATATGGGGCCCACTTTTTTAAAAATATTAGTTGTTGTTTAATATATATGGAATTCACAATTTTTTTTTTTTACAATTTTTTTTTATGGCCTGTTTAATATAGGGCCCAAAAGTTTTTGTTTTATGGGGCCCATCAACTACGACGAAGAGGGACGACCAAACTCCCTCTTCTAAGTAGTAGTAAAGTAATATCCTAAGGTATATTTGTATATATATACCCATGTGTATTCTCGTATATCCTCTTGTATATTTTTGTATATCCCTTTATATTATGAAAACAAAAGTAAACTTGATTTTCCGAAAATATCATTGATATTTAGTAGAATGACCTAGTGTAATTAAATACTATCTCGAAGAAATATGCAGATGTTTTAGAGTTGTTAGAAGATAAAACAAAGTAAATTTTTCTTATACATGTATCTAGGTGTAATAACTCCGACCCTTAATTTCGGTTAAATGTCATTCAAATTGTGTTTTGAAGCTCGGATAAGCTTGTACATCTCTTGTAGTCTTGTATTTTTATGATTATTTCATAAAACTAAATGATTTTTGTTTTTTCTAAGATGTCACTATTTCATAAAACTAAATGATTTTTGTTTTTTCTAAGATGTCAAGCATTTAGAAATAAATTCAGTTGGCCAAAACAATTAGTGTAATATTTGAGCCAAAAAAATAATAATACTTCCTCCGACCCAATTTATATGGCACCACTTGATTGAACATAAAATTTAATAGAGAAAGACGTTTAAAATTTGTGATCTACAATAAGCCTTAGACATTTTATGTCGCTATAACTCATATCATAAAAGGTAAAATGAAAAATTTAAAGTTAAATTATTTCTAGATAGAAAACAGTGTTATGCTTTTTGGGACATACAATCAAACCTCTCTATAATGGTAGTGTTTTTCATGGCTGCTATTGTGAGGTGTTGTTATGTATGTATACTGACATTTGATGTTTAGATCTCATTTAGCTATTATAAACATAAGTACGCAAACAATTATGTTTTGTACTTTTTATGTTATAAATGAAAACAATACACTTGTTTATTTTAAAACCTCAATTGATTTTACATATCTCATTAATTAATAATTGAAAAGACTAATAAATTACTAATAAATCCATAACTAGCTGTACCATACCGATAAAGAATTAAAATCTAAGGAACATATGCATTGAAAATTAATTGAGAATTTAAATATTTAGAGTTTGACGTAAGAATTCTACAATTGTAGGTTATTTCGTAAATTCCAGTCTCTTTGTGATAATATAACGCTTGAATTGACGAAGAATTTTATCCAAACTTTCAGCAAAATGGAATTCAATAGCTTTCCCTTGAAGGGCGTCTAAGAGGTTAACATTTGACTCTTCTATCTCACCCCAAAATATAATTACACAATATTTGAGTATGACTGTTATAGAGAGGTAATTTTACAAAACCGCTATAATAAATGTCACTATTATAGGTAGAATATTGTTATAAAAAAGTAAAATATAACATAAAAAAATATAAGTATCACATATTTGGGAGAGAAAAAGTATATGTTTACTTGGTATAAGTAAATTAAGCATATAAAAGAGCAACGGATAAATGACATCTTCACAAGTTTTGAAACATTTCCGTCACATGATTTGGTTCTTTTGCATAAAGAGGTAAAAGAAAAAAAGAAAATGTCTGGTTGGAATAATATTTCAGAAAAATGAGTTTCTTACTTATTTTTTTTTTATATTCGGTACGTAAGAATTTTTAAGCATTTATATATCATCTAGACAACTACTATGGGAGGTGGGATTGGGGAATAGGGGTGTGGGGTGTGGGGTGGCGGGGAGGGAGGTTAGGGGGTGGGGGCAGGGGCGGAGCCACATACGACTAAGGGGGTTCATCCGAACTCCTTTGGCGGAAAATTACACTGTTTATACACAATTAAAATTATCTTTACGTATAGATAGTAGATGTTGAACCCCCTTGAACTTTTTCGTGTGTTTACTTTTTCATATTTGAACCTCTTTATCGCAAATCCTGGCTCCGCCACTGGATGGGGGTGAAGATGAGGTGTGTTGGAGGGTGAAGAGGACATAATCAATGTGGTATGTCAATTTGTGAAACTTGTTTTCTCTACTTTCACTAGGAAGTCATTCTCCTCATTGCAAGGAACTCATTTTACTAGAGAAAATATTTTTAAAATTTTTTGACCAACCGAATATGAAAAAATCGAAAAATATATATTTTCCTCCGTACCGAACCCATCCGAAGTAACCACAGAATTTAGGTTTAAATGCTATTTGGTGCATCGAAGGTATTTGTATATAATTTATTGGTCACAATCAATCAAGGCAGTTCATTTCACATGAAATATTATTGTAGAATACTCGCATCCCATTGTGACTTTTGATGAATTCCAGCTAGCCCACAACTGCCCAAAGGAAACTAGTTCTATTCGAATCCCACCATTCCATAAAGAGCTAAAACATGTGATACTTTTTTTGTATACAAGCTGATGATAATTTGTGCACTGAATTATTGACAGTTGGACACTTGGCCAGTTCAGTTGTATCAGGCTAAGGCTGCTAGATAGCAAGACAAGAAACAAAACTATAATTTTTTTTGGTTTTCCACCGTTCAGTGCCCAGTACCTCTATTGGAATCCGATTGAATTTGGATTCACTCAAGAAAATTACATATTGGGGGCAAACGCTCCTTAATATAGACGATTCATACTTGAAAAGACTCGAATCAGAGACCTCTAGTTTAGAATGAAGTACTTGCTACTCCACCACAACTTTTATTGGTGAAAACTATTTAGCTCGTGAATGTTTTAGTTGATCCTCAAGAATTCTTTCAATAATTCCCTCACATCTGTCTCTTTGGCTTTTATTAACCAAGAAAGAAGATTAATATTAATAATAGTGAACATAGCAATCACGTTTGTCTTACAAGAAGGAAGAACCAAGAATAATAGTTCTAAGAGCCAAATAATAATGCTAATTGATAATTCAATAATAGCGACGCAAATATCATTTCTTAATTATTTGTTATTGATGACAGCCACAGGAAACATTTTTAAAGGCACAAATACATGACCTTGCACGTCTTCTACACGAGAAATTAAATGAGTACAACGTAAATTACTTCCTTCGTCTTATAATAAGTGTCACTTTAGCTAAAACAATTTGTCACATAATAAGTGTCACCTTAGGAAATCAAGACGTAAATTGACTAGTTTTTTCCAACTCTACCCTTAGAAAAAAAAATGACAAGTTAAAGTAACATCTAATTAGAAAAGCCACATAGTAACTTGATATTGTTGGATTCCCAATGTCAAAAGGATTATTATTTGTGCATTCTCTAACCAAGAGGAAAAAGTAATTTATTTTTATTATATAGGGGTAATTTAATAAACTTCACATTGTATTATTACTTTCTTAATATGTGTGTTTTTGGCTAAGATGACATTTATTATGGCCTATGAGATGGGGAGAGTATCATATTTTGACAGGTGAATACTGACATGCCTACATTTTTTAAGGATATATACTATTAACTACTACATGCTATATGGTATTTATTATGCACTAATTGTTTATTTACTTTTAATGAAAAAAGTCATCAAATAAATAATTAATTTATCTGTATATCTTTTTACTTATCACTACAAGAAAGTAGAGATACCACAACATTTTTTTGTGACATTTGCAATAAATGTCGGGAAATAAGGAATTTCGTGACATTTATGAACAAATGTCGTAAAAACAACGACATTTGATGCCAAATGTCATAAAAACACCGATATTTGGTCCAAATGTCATAAAAACAATGACATTTAATGCCAAATGTCGCTAAAACAATGACATTTGATGTCAAATGTCGCAAAAACAACCACATTTGGTCCAAATGTCGCGAAATCAACAACATTTGTTGAAAAACATCGGTGTTTTTCGCGACATTTAGCGAAAATGTCGTTAAAACAATGACATTTGATACAAATGTCAAATTTATTATGACATTTGTTGCAAAATGTCATTGTTTTGAACGACATTTGGCGAAAATGTCATTAAAAATATGACATTTGATATAAATGTCGAGTATATTATGACATTTGTTACAAAATGTTGTTGTTCTAAACGATATTTGGCAAAAATGTCATTAAAAATATGACATTTGATATAAATGTCGAGTATCTTATGACATTTGTTGCAAAATGTCATTGTTTTTAACGCCATTTGGCGAAAATGTCATTAAAAATATGACATTTGATACAAATGTCGAATACATTATGACAATTGTTGCAAAATATCATATTATTAGTCGCTAATTACTGACATTTACACCTAATGTTGGAAATCTAATTCTTTTGAAATTATTCATCACTCTTTTTAGGATAAATGTTCAAATTGCCCCTGGACTATATATTTTAAAGAAAAATTACCTTCCGTTAAAAATATATATATCTCGTTTTTACCCTCGTCGTTTATCAAAATGGCTCAACTTACTCTTATTATGGGTTAACTGAAGCAGAGATGAATTTTGACTGGTGATTTCAAGGACCAATTCGGATCATTCACAAAGTTCAAAGGCAAATTTATTTAAATCCTACACCTAAATAGATTATTTAAAACCAACTGAAGGTAATTAATTAAGAACTATGAAAAAACTTTTAAAGAGGATAATGTCACGACCCAACCCCGTATGCCGTGACTAGTGCCCAGCTGGACACTCGTATACACACCTGTTAGCTATATGATCAATCCACGACTAAACATAACATGGACTTTATAAAGACCAAAACATAGTCTCGGAGCTGTCACATAAATATATATATCCAGCAATCTGTCTCCTGAGGAGTCACAACTATCAACAGATAACGCAGTACATAAGCCGACAAGGCTGCCTCTGCACATCAAAACATTACGCAAGCAGACAAGGCTGCCACTACGACACAATAACACAAGCACACCGACAAGGCTGCTACAGCGATAGAACACGCAAAATGATCATGTACACAACTGACCACATCTGAATACAACCCACATACATGTCCACAGACCTCTAAGAGTTTCAACAGAGAAATATGACGGGACAGGGCCCCGTCGTACCCTCGAACAACATATGCATATATTTAGATCAAAAAGGATCTATACCAAAGTCTGGGCTCCGGAACAACGGAACTCTCCAAGATAGCAGAAGGAAAAATCCTAAGCCGGCGGTTCACCAAAACGTGTATCTGAACCTGCGGGCATGAAACGCAGCCCCCCGAAGAAAGGGGGGTCAGTACGGAATATGTACTGAGCATGTAAAGCATGAAATACAGTAACAGGATCATAACTGAAATAAGGAGTACAGGGAACAAGTACAATGTTCAGAATACCAAAACACTTTGCCTTTGAAACATAATTCATGCATGTCAGTATCATATATCATACTCAACCCGTTATGGGACGTAGTGACATAATTAGGTAATCATCCTGTACATATGTATATATATAACATGTCCCGGCCCTATAGTGAGGGACTTGGTAAATAAAATCATATCATCATCATGCATATATATATATCGTGTCCCGACCCTCTAGTGAGGGACTCGGTGAATAAAGTCATCATATGCCATCCTGGCCGCCATTACCGTATCATCATATCATCATGTCATCTTATCATCATATACATATACATATAACGTGTCCCGGCCCTCTAGTGAGGGACTCGGTGAACAATGCAGTGAAGCTGTGCACAAAAACATACCCGGCCCGGGACTCGGTGAAAGACATATTGTGTCACACCCTAATTCCGCTAGGGTGTGATGGGCACCCGACCCTTACCTAGGGCCGAGCGAACCCTCAGACTCTTGCTGTACATAAAATCATGTCAAACTTTTCAAATCAAATGAGATGAAATACATCGTAAATTTTTTTTTCCAGAAATATTCTTTCACGTAGCTTCCAAGCATAACGAATCAATAATCATACAAAATTCAGTACATAACACATACCGACATTTTGGCTGACGGAGCCGCTTACAGACTGACAACCAATACCCACGACGCTGTCTGCAAAGTCTCTAACGTAATCCAGAAAGCATAACATACCAACTCTGACTCGGCAGCACTCCGGGAACAAATGGAGCTTGCCATCTGCACTGGAACATCTTCTATACTGTCTTCAACTCACCTGGGAGTACCTGCGCGGCGTGAAACGCAGCCCCCCGAAAAGAGGGGGTCAGTACGAAATATGTACTGAGTATGTAAAGCATACAACACAGAAAGCAAAGTCACAACTGAAATACGATATATAGAAAGCGAGCACAATAGCCAGCATACTAAGGAGTCGTATCCGGCGTACAACAGGCAAAAGAAGTTCCGGAGAAATCAACACGGCAATCGGGATGACAAAATGTTTGCTTTCTTTTGTAAAACATCTTTGTTTCACACACATAGAAGAATCAACGCACAATTTCCGCGGCCATAAGTCCAGCGGTCACAATCACACATACCGCGGTCAAGTATCCAGCGGTTTTCTATCACAAGTTCGACATACCGCGGTCAAGGGTCCAGCGGTCTATGTCGGCATAATCACAAGTGCGGCAGACGCGGTCAAGGGTCCAGCAGTCAATGCCACACGTCCGGCATGACGCGGTCAAGGGTCCAGCAGTCAATGTCGGGCACGCCGCGGTCGAGGGTCCAACGGCCAATATCACATATGCGCATATTCACATAACCGGCCCGGGACTCGGTAACACAGAAGATAACCAGACAAAATGCCAAATTATCACTTTCCAAACATAATCACACATGCCAGGATCATGCATCACACAGGACTCAGGTATACCAAAATCGTATATCGGAAAATAAAGAAAATAAGTAGTTTGTCCAGAATCTCAGGGTAAGATTTTTAAAAACGCTTTAGATGTCAAAAACATTTTATAATGCTCATGAAGGTGGTCATAACACCTATCATATAGTGAACAGCATAATAACCAGGAGTTACCTGCGAACTCCGGACAAGAGTACATTGGCTAAAGCCGTACATCACATGTCAGGGTTTCGGTCCCCACAATTGGATCTATAATCATTAAAATCCGTCTCGGGATAGATAAAATATCTCTCGTTTAGTAGTCGAAACAATAACCATGAGTTCCCTTGACTTACCGTACGGGAATAAGACAAACAAAACAATAAGAGAGGCATCGGGGATAGCGGGCCCACCTCGGGCCAAGTCGAGGCGGCGGACGAGAATCACGCCCATTAGACTCTACGGAGTCATCCAGGAAAGTTTTAGAACGATCGGGTTACATTTGTAAACGTTTTGGAAGTCCAACCACTTTTCTAGTAAAATGCACCTTTTATAATTCAATTCTATTGAATGAATAGTAACGAAAACTAATCTCGGGTTACGATGAGCAGGATGGTCCCCGAGGCCGAAATCTCAACCTAGTGGACCTAGGGCATGCCAAAGAAGGAAAGGATAAGCTTTACATACCTTTCGCGCTACTCACGCTTGTCCAAACTCAATCTCCGTTTCGCCCAAAACCTACAAATGGTCATTGTTACCAATTGTTAACTATAAGGCTTTTGGTATTCAATCTTTAACTCATCACTTGTCTACAAAAATTTGGGCAGCATTTCCCCTATAAACTCGTCTATCCGAATTTTCAATTGCTCTCCTGTTGACACAAAAATACCAACAATAACATATGGACACAACCATATCTTCAATTCTTTTATTTCAACAAGAACAACAACATATCAAAACAGCCCCCAACTGTAACATAACGATGCCCGAAATTCTAACGAACACTTGCAATACACCAAGCAGCCCATATGCACTTCTTATACCTTATTTCATGCAATATTTTCAGAAAATTTCAGGGAAATACAACAGCAGCCACTCGACACATCGTCTACTCATGTGCAATAAAACCACATTATTATCTCTATAAACCTTACAACAACCCACAACAATTTAACTCCAACTCTAACCATTAAATTCCTTCACTCTCCTCACATATCCATGATTACAACAACCAAAATATTAATTCAAATCAGTCCATCAATTTCAATTAAAACAGCCCCTCACCCATAAATTTCAACAAAACAACAAACGAGTTTATAATGTTGTTTTCTCCGTTCTAATTCGTTAAAACTCTAAATAACCACTATAATAACATAAAAGGAATTTTATAAATACCTTATCAGAAGCTCCACCACGAAAATTTCATCCCCCAAGACCAATATTTATCTCAAATTGAAGGCAACGCAACGTACAACGTTTTTCTCTTCATGAGCTTCGGGATTCGGAGCTCGGATTTTGATCAAAATGGCTTCCTTAGCCTAGGATCTCTCTCTCTCTCTCTCTCTCTCTCTCTCTCTCTCTCTCTCTAATGTTTTTGGAGGATATTAGCTGAAAATGATCAGCCCTCAAGTGAATTTGCCATATATATTAACGTTAATGGGCCTCATGGGCCGAAACATTAGTGTTTGGGTCGGGTCCAAACTTGCTGCCCTGCCAGCCCAAATTGCATCATCCATATTTCCTTATCCAAATATCATTTTGCTGAGCGGTTTGTTGCGTTGGAAACTAGACTCGATGAACTTCATTTTAGGCTTTTGAAACACCTTAAAACTCCTCATATACTAGGAGATATGCCCCCAACAATATGGGCTAAAACTCTGGTCCGAGATTTTACTGAAGTTGTTCCGATTCATTTTGTTTAGATTCGTTTATCTTCTAATCCTCTTCCAACTCTCATGTAACCTCTTATACATACATATACATACCCATATACATACATAACAATCCATACACGTCTCGAAGGGTCCAGAGAATCACCATAACCTTAAACGTAACTGGAGAACTTACGAAGCTTCGACGAAACTCCAATCGCAAAAATATATTCATATCTTTTATCCATCTTCTATATCATTACTAATAATCTCAAATACTTTAAAAGGGCACTCACATTACCTCATATACGCTCATAACGCGATTTCAAATCCTTTAGGTTACGATGTCACCTCGGGATACTTAAGGCAACCATATATATAACGATATTTTTACTAACTCGATTAACTTTCCTTGAACTTTCTTAACTCATCCTTTCTTGTCTTAATTAAAATAGCACAGACTCTTACGGGGTGTAACATATTGAGGCATGCACGAGCAGAGTAGTGAGAAACCATATGCAAATTAAATCATATCTGAGACTCAATAGAATAATCAAAACGAACCATCATTTGAAAACCAAGACAATAGTCATATCAAATACCTTTCGAATGTCACTACGGATTATATGAAAATAGAACTTCTGGAATCATATACACGTATCAAGACATAATAAAATAGTTTCTGAAAATCAAGAACATTAGCCATCCTAGTGGCTCTAAGAATAGGAGTTCTTTGGAGTCATATATATATACATCGTCTGTTTGTTTCATAAAGATCATGCCACAAAGAAAGAAGGAAGGGTTAGTTTTACATTCCTTGTCGCTTCGCAAGTTAACTATAACTTAGGTCTCGGGCTTCACCAATCTACAAACAATACCAAATATGCCAATAATCAAATTAGGATACTCTTTCAAACCAATTCTTAATTACTTAGAAATCTAACGATATTCGGGTAGCATCTTCCTTAAAAACTTAATAATCCTCATGATTCCAATTTAGCCAAAATATCAATCCTAATACTAACATCAATATCAATAAATACATGCCCAAATAGAATCAAATCCATTCTTAAATCACTTCCAAAACAGCCCAATATAAATTCCTATACCGATGCTTGTATACACTTCTTTATTTCCGTGTATATATAGTATAACAACAAACATAACAACAACAACTACAGCCAATCCCACGATATTCAGCCCACAAAATAATTCATAACAACCACCAAACAACCCACATGATAATAGTAACAATTTATCCAATTTCTGATATAGTTTTCGTAATTCTCGTCCCACGATAATTATGACCTGGATGAATTTAAATATACCTTTAAGTCGACCTTTCAACCGAGATGGCAAGACCAGCCTACTTCACAAGTCAAGCTTATCTTCATTTGACTTCACCACGAAGTAATTTCCAGCTTGGTAGGATTCGGGAGAAACCAATGATATAGCTATGAAATTGATGGAGAAACACCACTATGTTTGATCTAGAATTCACTAAACTGGAGGGAAATTTATGAAAATGAAACCTTCAACTACTTGCTGGTACTCCACGAGATACAAACGAAGGGGAAGGGGGAAATTTCACAAACATCTCTTTTTAGGACTTGAATGTGAACGAACTGCATATAAAAATTTCCATGTAATAATGTTGCTGGACGTTTTGGGTTCCTTCAAATTGAAGTTTCTCCCAAAGTAAACAAATTGCTTAATATTGTGATCCAAATGACATGTGTAACCTTCCTACATTACTTAGTTAGCCACTTTGGATTAATTTAAACCTCTTCATGTGTGGTCATAAGTAATACACGTAAATAGCCAATGGACTACATTGATCTTTATCCATATCATTCATTATATCACTATTATGAAAATGATACCTCTTTAAATATCCATCTTTGGAAATACCAATTTTATCACCAACAAATCATAGTACTCCACTTACAATCCGACAATTAATAATTTACCCGCATAATTAATTTCTTGATATCGATCCACTTAAACATGAACCACTTTTAACATACTTCATATGCTTATTATCATAATCATAAGATATTGCATTAGTCCATAGTCTCATTTGCCACACATAAAAATATTATTTTCAATCATCGCCATCACATTTTTTTGTCTTAAATCATTTCGGGGCTTCGTTCCTTGTATACACCGAGTTCTTAATTTTCATGCTTGAATATGACAAAATCCTTCGGGCTCGGGTAAATTTTCTCATGTTGGACTGTCCAATTTTCTAGTCCAAAAATATAGGGTATTATAGCTTGGACCGTATTTCATTCAAATAAATTTCGAACCTCGACGAAACTTATTTTCTTCAATTTGTTTAACTTCTAACATTTCCAACGCATATGTACCATCACTCTAATCACCTATAAGCTTGGGGGATAACCACGTTTCTGTTAGTAGTGTCATTTAACTCGCACGCTTTCCAATGCACGAAAATATGGGATGTAACAGATAAATACATGTCAATTAATTAAGAAGTCACTAACTATGAAAAACCTTCCAAAGAGGATAAATACATGTCAGGGCACATATTAATTTAATTAATTAAACGTGTGAACTCTTTTTTTCTTTAATTCTAACTTAATTATATGAGTTTTAATTATTTCGACGTACATTACTTGATTTTAAATTTTGTGATTCTGGTTAAGCTCCAAAGCTTGTTCATGTTGTGTATATGTAGAATTAGTTGTCACCCTTGAATCCAATCAAGTATTGATTTCATTAATTATACCAGAAACCAATCCTTGTTTAACTTGGATCTTCCTTATTTCCTTGTATGTGTGTCGGCTATTCGTTCTCCTACTTTAATTAATGCTAATTTCATGTATTCACTTTATGGTAAGGATTCCACAAAGTCGAATTCCAAATCCTCATAAATCATCAAAACATCACTATAACTCAACATCTATTATTGCGTCAGTAGCTACTCAACAATTGCTATGTCAATTTGTAGGAAATCTTCTTCTTAAAACAACCAAATATTATTTACTTATAATAATGAGAGAAGTAAAATAATTTGCTTTTGTACTTTGCGAATGATCCAGATTTTCCATATATACCATCGTCGTATGGTGGCATGATATTCTACGTGAATCTATGTTCGAAGCATATCATGCAAAAATTTTACAATTAGGACCTCAATATGATTTTGTTCTGTTTATCGTACTGAAGGTTATATTCTTTTTTGCTAGATCTTTTTCGGGCTTCTTCTCATTCTCTTTTGACACTTATATATGGTAGAGATCGGAGGTATTTGACCTCCCTTGAACCTACAAATGCTCTAATTTTGCGGCAAGGGTAAAAATAATTTATAATACCATATAACAACTGAGATTGGAACTAAAAATATGGTTTAAATTATTTTTTTAATTAGTTAAAGTAAATCATATATAATAATAGAATTATTTAACATTTCAGCCAATAAGAAAAATAATAATGAACGTTTGACTTTTTAAAAATGAACTTTTATTAATTAGCACAAATATTTTATATATTTTACTTTTATAAAAAATAGAAAATACTCCCACCCCCTCCACGACTCCCATCATCCCCCCCCCCCCCCTAAATTTCAATTTCATATATTTTACTTTTATAAAAAAATGGAAAATACCCCCACTCTCTCCACGACTCCCCATCCCCCCCCCCCCCCCCCCCCATAAATTTCAATTTCATATATTTAACTTTTATAAAAAATGGAAAATACCTCCACCCCCTCCACAATAAACATGGAAAATACCCACCACCCCTCCACGACTCCCCCCCCCCCCCCCCCCCAAATTTCAATTTCATATATTTTACTTTTATAAAAAATGGAAAATACCACCCACCCCCTCCACGACTCCCCATCCCCCCCCCCCCTCCCCCAAAATTTCAATTTCATATATTTTATTTTTATAAAATGGAAAAACAATTCTTACCCACCACCCACCCCCTCCACGGCACCCCCCCTCCACAAATTTAAATTTCATATATTTTACTTTTATAAAAAATGGAAAATACCCCCACCCTCTCCACGACTCCCCATCCCCCCCCCCCCCCCCCCCCAAATTTCAATTTCATATATTTTATTTTTATAAAAAATGGAAAAAAAAAATCTTACCCCCCACCCCCGCAAATTTCAATTTCATATATTTTACTTTATAAAAAATGGAAAATAGCCCTCCACGACTCCCCATCATCCCCCCCCCCCCCCCCCCCCCAAATTTCAATTTCATATATTTTATTTTTATAAAAAATGGAAAAAACATTTCTCACCCCCTACCCACCTCCTCCACGACACCTTCCCACCTCAACAAGTTTCAATTTCATATATTTTACTTTTATAAAAAAATTCTTACCCCCACCCCACCCCATCCATGACCCCCCTCAAATTTCAATTTCATATAATTTACTTTTATAAAATTTAATAAAAAATGGAAAAATATTTCTTCCCCCCCCCCCCCCCCCCCCCCCGAAATTTCTATTTCAAAATATCATTTATGAATATATGAAAAAATTAATTTAACTTGACAAAAGAAAAGAAAAAAACTATAAACATTACATTTGAAATAATATTACACTTGTCTAATATGGGCTAACCCATAACAAATCCACCCATTTATCACCCAACCCATATTTACCCACATGAAATATGGGCGGTTTCAAACCCAACCCGTTTTTGTTCAAACCATTTTCAACCAAACCAAATCCAACCAAACCCACCCATTTGCCACCCCCTCTTATATGCTTTCTTCCCTGAATTCCAATTATGAGGGAAGGAACCGAGAACATGGGCGGAGCCACCTTAGGATACGGGTAGTCAGGTGCACATTCTTCGCCGTAAAATTTCGCGGTGTACATAGGTTAAATTTTAGCTATTATGAGTATATTGGCTCAACAAAGTGCTTTAAGTTATTTTCGGTGTTTTTTCCGCTAATCTAACATAAATATATATTTTCCTTATTCCTAAAATATTTTGTTATTCTTAATTTTATTATATTGGTCACAACTCTTCACAGTAAGTAATTATTTCCCAAACTTATTAGAGTACTATTATTAAATTTAAATTTCCAACATATTTAATAATATATTTATTTAAAAAATTAATTTTTAAAAGATGCGCTTGTTTCTAGCTTTATTAATATTATAAACTAAATATTACTCTTAGTATATTATTGTTACATCCCGTATTTTTGGACTAGAAAATTGAATCGTCCAATATGAGCAAAATTACCCGAACTCGGAGAATTCGATAATATTCAAGCATAAAAATCAAGAACTCGGTGTATACAAGGAATGAAGTCCCGAAATGATTTAAGTGTGACGACGGTGACTGGAAATAATATTTTATGTGTGGCAAATGAGGCTATGGACTATAGCCATGTCATATGAGCATAATAATGAATATATGAAGTATGTTAAAAGTGGTTCATGTTTAAGTGAATTGAGATCAAGAAATTAATTACGTGTGTAATAATGAAAAATTTTAGTACAAGACAACAAAATAAATAACATCTATGGATAAGTGATGAGTGGAAAAACCTCATCCATGTGGCAAAGGGACAACACATGAACGTGACAATTTATGGGATGAGTTGGTGGCAGATTTGCTTTGGGTAAGAATGTTAATATAAATCTATATCTTGAATGACATGGGTCTCACAAGAGAATGATCACCATTAATAAATAATATTGGATAAAGACCAATATTTGGTCCAAGGAGCAGCACGTCCAATTTCATGACAAATAGGCTACTAATTAACTTAGGTGGCTAGTAGAAGAGTTAGGGAGGGACATTTGTCATCCTCGTTATAGCTAGGCTTAAGAGGTGGTATTTTTTAATCAATTAAATATTGGAATAACTTATGAAAAAGAGCAAAACAATTTAATTTGCTTCAGCATTGATGCTGTATACGTATATTGCATTAAAGGAAAAGAACGAACCAGCAAACAAAAGAAAAGGGCCTCGCTTTGTTTTCTCAATTCAACAACGTTTTCATCTCTCTTTTGACATAAATTATATACCTTCCAACAAAAAAATAATGGTACTACGTTCTACTACGGAGGCAGTAACGTATTAGTGTGTAAATATGCACACATCAACATTATTCCATGAACGTGCACAACTATGTTGTTCAATTTTATTTCGGATTTCACGCACCGCTTCGGTCTCATTGTTCTATTTCATCGTGTTGTTGAATCCGGGCTTTCTTCGAAGAGAAGTAAAATTGAAGAAGAGTGGTTCTTGGCATATAAGGTAAGAGTTATTCTCTCCTAAGTTTATTTAAATTCATCCAGGTCATAGTTAAATTGTGAGATGAGAACTACCAAATTAATTAAGATTATTGGATAAATATTACGTGGACATAATCCAGATATTTCATGGACAAGTGGGCAGCAATTTAATTATATACATGCCACATAAGGGGGCTGTGGCATAAAGGTGAGAGGATGGTTTACACGTGTAAGGGCAAAAAGTTGACATTTATGTTCCTATATTTTATTAGGTGAGGGCAGCAATGTTATGGATATGTGGAGACTATACATATATTTGTCTCCTCTAATTTTATAATGGAAGGAGCTACTTCATAATCAAATGAAACAGCAATTCCTTAGCATTTTTTTTTGGACCGTTTCTATAAGAGGAAAAGTGAGGGAGCAGCAACGTATTTTCCCTTCATGGAAGGTCAGCAACGTGCATAAGGCAAAAAGAAAGCAGCAATGTATTCTTGACCTAGCGAA